>NW_015169851.1:161320-175612 GCF_001447785.1 Gekko japonicus | reverse complement strand
AATGCCAACCTCCAGGTGGGACCTGGGGATCCCCTGGAATTACAACTCATTTGCAGACTACAGAGATCAACTCCCCTGGAGAAAATGCATGCTTTGGAGGGCGGAGTCTATGGCATTGTACCCCACTGAGGCCCCTGTCCTCCCCGGGCTCCATCTACAAATCTCCAGGAGTTTCCAAACCTGGATTTGGCAACCCTGCACCCTCCACTGGCGGCCAGGGGGGACCTAGCAACCCTTTCTCCTTCACCTGGGGGGGGGGGAGTCATCCAGGAAATGGTTAGGTCATGCCTCTGCTCGCTCGGATAGGCTATGCAAATTTCTTTTGTTGCTTGGCTCCTATTGGAGGGACCTAGGCTGACCTCTCCAGTTCTTGCATAGGCCTGCGCTCCGGTAGTTCATCTGGAGCTCCAGCTCCAAACCAAAAAGCGCACAAACAAAAGAAAGCAAAAAGGGAAACTTTCCCTTTGGAGAAAAGAGATGAGCCAAGATCTTGTCAAGCCTACCTTTGCTTGTAGGCGGCAAGACAGGAAGAACATCAGGAGGCATGTACAGAAGGCTCCTGAGGATGTCCCAGGACACAAAGAGGAGGAAACAGCCCCCTCCCCCATCCAAGGCTTCGGATGGTGGGGCCATGACCAAAGCAGACGCCTCCCTAGAGCTGCAACCCCTTACCTCCAAGGTTCCAGGGGTCGGGTTGCAGCAGGACCAGTAGCAGGAGAGGCCATAACCAAGGGGGACACCTCCCGGGAGCTGCAACCCATTACCTCCGAGGTTCTGGGGGGTCGGGTTGTAGCAGAACCAGCAGCAGGAAGCTGCACCGTCACAACTGGAGTGCGATGGAGGCTTCAGCAGCACCAGGACGATCGAGGGTGCGGGGCCAGTAGGCTCCTACTCTCCCCACCCCCCCCAGCAGAAGAAGATGGCGTGGGAGCTGGAGGTGCTGTCAGGTCTGAGCCTGAAGGCTCCTGCCCCCCACCCAGTGCCTGAAGAAGAACAGCCAAGGAATCGGCCAGCGGGGCCAGCACACACGGGAAGGCAGGACGCCGCAGGAAAGCGAAAAGGCCGGCGAGCCCACATGGTGAGTCCATTCCGATGGGGTGGGGGGAGGCCCGGCCGGGAGCAGCCACCAAAGGAGAGCCAGAGCCGATCCGGGGGCAGAGCTTAGGCCCTTCGGGAAGCATGGGGACGGCAGAACTCTGGGGGCAGGCTAACCTCCTACAGCCGCATTTCCCCCTTTCAACTGCACCAGGCGCAGGACCCAGGTGGGATGGAGCCTGGCCCATTATTTACCCATTATTTCAGCCAGCCCCAGCATGGATGTGGCCCGCTCTAGGAGGGCCTCGGAAAGCCCCTACTTGGCCACAGGGCGCGAGGAACCAGGGGGGTGGGGCAATAGCCCCAGGGCAACCCCCTACCAGGCACGGGCAGCCAGGGAGATGGGGCGGCTGCCCCAGGGCAACCCCCTACCAGGTGCGGGGAGCCTGGGGGGATGGGGCGGCAGCCCCAGGGCAACCCCCCGCCAGGCAGGCAAGCCAGGAGCCAGAGGAAGGCCATCCTCAAGGGGCTCCAAATGGCAGAGAGATCATTCCTCATCGGATTCCTGCTCATCTTCAGGCTCTAGGTCCCCCATAGCCAAAAAAGAGGACTAAGGTCTGTGAGGCACCGGGTCCCACTGAAGCATCAGGAGCGTTTCAGGGAGACGATGTGCGCTCTGAAGGCAGTATGGTCAAGGGATTGGGGCAACCAGGGCTCAGGGATGTGCCCAGTAGAGGGCATCTTCCCAGCATTACCTCTGAGCAGGCAGATTGATTCCACCATCACTTTCTTGGGTGACATCACTGATAAGGAAGATGGGGAATGGTCAGGAGATGAGGCTGAGATAAAACCTACCTCATCCAGATTATTCCAGACTGAGCATTTCCACACTGAACTACCAGATGGAAGTGACTGGGGAACCTAGTTTTTCAGTGTCTGCAACCTTGCCTCCAGAGGTTTTAAGAAACCAGTCAAGATATTGGCCTTCTCGCCTTCCCCTGGCTTTTCCGTTTTTGATGACATCATGAAAGCAGAGTGGACCAACCCAGGGAGTGGGAACTCTCTGTTGTCGTTAGCGAAGCACCTGTACTCTTTGCCAGAGGAGACCATGGAGGACCTGAAGGTACCCTTGATTGATGCTCTAATGGTGGCACTGCATTCAAGGGCACGACTCCCCAAGGATGGGGGAAATGTCCTGAAAGCATTGAAGAAGGCCCATGAAGCCATATTGCTGGCAATATGCTCTGCAGCGGCCCTATCAAACTTCACAGGAGCCATCGTCATATAGATAGATAATCGCCTACAGAACCCAGAGGTCTCACCACTGGACCTGAGAAGGTTGATACTGAAGATGAAAATGAGCAGCTGAGTTCGCCTCAGACGCGTCTCAAGGTAACATTCAGTTCTCTGCCAGGGCACAAGATCCGAACACCATCATCCGCCAGGAATATATGGCTCAAACACTGGAAGGTGGACACGTTGTCAAAAGGTGTCCTGGCTACAGAGAGTTATCTGGCAGCCTTCTGTTTGGAGAATCAAATCTCGACAGGGTGATGGTGGAGACAAGGGAAAAGAAGAAGGCCATGCCGTCCTCCTCCTATAGCAGGGAGAGAGACCCTACACACGTAAACACAGATCTTTTCATCCTGTTAGTGGCTTCTGTAACTCAGGCCGGGGGCAAGACGACAGGGAATACATCACGTACAGAACCTTCAAGTATGGCACCAGAACCAACGCCAAGCAAATGCCATCGTTCAGAAATGGCAAAGGCACCCCAACTAGAAGAAAATCCGCATGACCATCAAGTATGGGGCCGGTTCCGGTCCTTCAAGGGGCGTGGAACCTAATCACCAGAGACCATTGGGTGCTGCCCATCAGGTCTTAGGGCCCCAAAAGGGAACTCACTGACACACCTCACAGCTTCAGACCCTCACCTGTTCCGAGACAAAAGACCAGGCTCCTTCAGCTGCAACAGGCTATTCTGCACTGAAGAACACAGGCGCCATAGAGGAAGTTCCCAAGGAACGGTGTTTTAAAGGAATGTATTCCGTCCCATTTGTTGTACCAAAGAAGTCAGGGGACTGGAGAGCAGTACTGAACCTATAAGACCTCATCAGATGGGTAAGAAAGAGAAAATTCCGGATGGAGTTCGCTACGCCATATCCTGCAGATACCCCAGCAAGGGGACTCCTTGCCCTCCGTGGACCTCAAGGAGACATTCTTGCATATCCCAGTGCACCCGCACTCCAGGCAATACCTGCACTTCTGCTTCCAGGAGCAGCATTTCCAGAACAAGGCATTGCCCTTTGGCCTGTCCTCAGCACCCAGAGTCTTTACCAAGGCCCGGGTTACTCTGGTGGCATCACTGCGCCTGGAAGGTATACACATGTACCCATATCTGGACGGCGTTCTGACATGAGCAGGGGACTACAAGATGGCGAGGCACAATACATACAGGGCAGCAGAAGTCCTGCGTGCACACGGCTTCCCGATCAACGAGGAGAAGAGCCATCGCGCCTCTACACAGGATATTGTGCACCTAGGGCCAGGCCGAACACAAAGCCGGCTATGGTCTCCCTACCACAAGAAAAGCAGAAAGGCTTCAGGTCCAAAATTCGAGCGGACCTGAGGTGACTGGCAGCACCGCAGGTTCTGATGATATCAACAATAGATAAGATACCGTGGGCACGGCTGCATGCCAGGGCCTTGTAGTGGGTACTTCTCCCCTTCCAAAAGGACATTGCCTGGAAGAGACACATCCCTGTGGAGGTGACAGACAGGCTCAGAAGGGGGTTAAAATGGGGGGGCAACATCATCAGATTTGAACAAGGCCATCAGCTTCCTCCATCTTCAGCAGCTTATAATAACGACGAATACCAGCAAGAGAGGCTGGGGCGCCCACTGTGGGCATCACGTGGCACAGGGGAGGTGGACTACCGCTGAGGCAACTCATAGCATCAACTGGCCGGAGCAACGCTCAGTCAAGATGGTATGGAAGGTCTTCAGGCAGCATGTACAGGATCGCCATATGCTGATAAGCACTGACAACATAATGACAAAGGACTGCATCAACCAGCAAGGCAGTACCAGAGTGAAGTCCCTCTTCATGGAGGCCAGGAGCAGGCTTTGGCGGGCAGAGAGGAATCTCACCCACATCTAGACACAACACTTGAAGAGTCTGTCCAACCTCCAGGCAGACTGGCTGAACAGAGAGGACCTGGACCCCGGGGGATGGGCCTTGAACAAGGAAGTGTCATCCAGATCGAGCAAAGATTCGGGACCCCTGTGAGTATTCCCCTGACGAGTCAAAGGACCATCAGGTCGAGCAGTACCTGTCCAGGTACCAGGATCCAGCAGCGGAAGGAGCTGAGGCTCCATCTCGCCTGTGGCAGGAAGGCCTCCTGTACAACTTCCCCCCACAGCACTAATAGGGAGACACGGAAATTGAAGGCACATGATTCGAGGATTGTGGTTTTCCCCCAGAAAAGTTGTGGAGATTGTGTTGCAGGTACGCAGGCCTCAACCCGGCGTATTTACACTCATACCCAGAAGACATTTTCAAAAATGGGCATTCCACAAGGGATTACAACCACTGAGAGCCACAGACAAGGTAGTGATACTCTTCTTATCTGAGGGATGGAAGATGGGCCTTAGGGCAAATTATGCTAAGATGACAGGTGGCAGCCATCCAAGCACGCTTAGGAGACAAGATGCGGGGAACCGTGTCCACTAGCGAGTACGTGAAGAAATTTGTTAGGAGTGGCCCAAATGGCCCTCCAGTCAGACACAGGTTCCCCAACATGGAGCCTCTCCTAGGTGCTGTGCACATGGCCGAGACCACCAGTTGGGTCAGTGAAGAAGACAGAGCTGCGTCTCCTATCGTGGCCATGGCCTCGGCCAGGAAGGTCTCCGAGTAGGTGGCCCCATCGGCTAGGAAGGAGTAATGCATTTTCCAATGGGATTTGGTCTCCCTGAGGATGGATACACCCTCCCTTCCCAGGGTGAACTTCACTTTCCACCTCAACCAGCCAACCACATTACTTTGTTCGGCCCCAAACCGAGGCACCTGAATGAGAAGATCTGGCACAAACTGGGTGTACTCTCCATATATAGCTCAACAGGACGGCACCTTCTTGGAGGTCACACTCGCTGTCGTATCGCACGGTGCCCCTAACCAGGGAGAGAGGGCCTCAAAGACCACAGTGGTCTACTGGTTAGGCAATGTATGACCAAGGCCTACGAGGTACAAGGTCAGGTGACAACACACTCCGCAAGAGCAGCAGTGGCTTTCTTCACATGAGCAACGGTGGAGAAAAGAGGCAGAGCAGCTACCTGGGCCTCCTTTTCCACATTTGTGAGGCACTACAGAAAAGATCAGGTGACCTTCACTGAGGCAACCTTTGGCAGACGAGTGTTACAGCAAGTACTGGAAACATAGAAGATTTGAAACACCCACCCTAATGGAACAGCTTGGGTACAGCTAACCATTTCCCGGATGACTTCCCCCCCAACTGAAGGAGAACGGTACATTGGTACTTACCTGAAGGTTCTTTCTCTTCAGTGGGGGAGAAGTCATCCACATCCCACCCTAGAACCACTGCATCAAGTCAAGCCAAGGGTGGCACATGGAACACTGACTACAGAGTCCTGCATTACAAATAAAATAGAGTAAACACAAAATGGACCACAAAATGGCAAAACAGAAGATCTATTTATATTGAGACAAAAGAACAGATGAATGAACAGGGCTTGGACATAACTGGAGAGGTCAGCCAAGGTCCCTCCAATAGGAGCCACGGAACAAAAGAAATTTGCATAGCCTGTGAGCGAGCAGAGGCGTCATCTAACCATTTCCTGGATGACTTCTCCCCCACTGAAGAGAAAGAACCTTCAGGTAAATGTACTGATCTCCATACCCCTCCTGGAGATCAGCAACCAGCCTGCCGTGTATATCTTCTCGGTTCTGTTTCTTTATCACCTTAGACTAGAGAGTGACAATATTTGGAGCAGAAAGTTGAGAACTGGATTCCAGGATGGTTCTTAATGGCTTTCAATTAACTTTATCAGAAAATAAATGGGCTGCAGTGCAGGACACGGAGAAGAAATGGCCACACGCTGCTTCTCACTGCAAATGTTGGGATCACTAGGAAAAGGTTTAATTCCCGTCTAAGTGGCATTTTTAAGGATGCTTTTATTTTCTCTCATACAGAGAAAGATACAGCACTGCACATGGATCAACTAATCTGCCTACAACCTCTCACTAAAAGGATTGCCAGCTACCTGGAGGAGAAAAAAAGGTCGTGTCCCTTCAGTCGAGGCTTAATGGGATGTTATTTGCCAGGTGATGTTATTTACCTCCATGCTGCGAAAAACTTCGCTGCCCATTCCAATTTCAACACATTAAGCCTCTATTATAGGAACAGGACTGCTCTCCCAGTCATATGAACCTCCCCCCCCCAAAAAAAAAACACCCCCCAGTTTCCTCAGCAGTCAGGCCCATGGAAACGAAAAGTGTCTTCCTCCTTCCTTCCTTGCAAACCGCAGTCTGAACCAGCGGGCAGGAGTTGTGCTGAAACCTGAAAGACAACGCTGTGCCAGCATCAGGTCTGGCATCACCTTTAAGAAGTGAGAACGGACTGAAGGTGAAATGAAAAGCAGACTCTTTGGGACAAGGGGGGGTAGGTGGTCTTTGGTCAGGCGGAGAGCCTGCTATTACTGCTGACCCGGGGGTCACTTGGAAGCTCAGGCTGCCAGGGCAGGAGAGTGGTGAGCCTGCCGGAGGAGACCGCTTTCATTGCCTGCCTGCCACCGCGGTTCCTCCCCCCATTCTTACCCCTAGTGACTCCTTCTCCTCCTCCAGCCATGGCTGAGTGCGAGAGAGGAGAGAGTGCAGCGTGGGATTGGAGGGCGGTGTGGGGCTTGATTTCTTTCTTGCTTGCCAGTGATGAAAGAGACGTCGAGCGGCCTAGCCTGGATGGGAAGTCACGGGGCCTTAGTGGTAAACCAAGAGGCCTCACTGTAGGTACGGCCCTGGCTCCTGGACTCAAATTGAGCCATTCTACTGCATACCAACATGGACTCTCCTCACTTAGGAAGGCTTGGGGGGAGACAGGCACAGTAAGGAGGGCCAGAAGTGTGGATTGATGGCAGGGAGGTGATGCAGTCTGATTCAACCTAGATTTAAGCTTATATGAATAAATAAGGGTCGGATTTGAATTGTCCCCAAATTCAATATGTTAGATACGAGACTCGAGGCAGCAGGTGAACAGTGATTAACAGCTTTATTGAACACGAAGTCAGAAGAACCAGAACGAGACAAACAATGGAGCAACAGGCTCATTTTTAAACAATCCGGGCTTGGCAAGCCACGCCCACATGTCAGATAAGATCCAATCAAATGCAGTACATAAAGACCAATCACTTTGCTTCCCTCCAGAACTTCCTTTGTTCTGATAGGTTGGTTTACAATACCTTGGTCAGACTCAAACTCAATACATACATACATTTCATTCCATACATAACACAATAATTTGAGTTAGCCCAGTCCAAAGTGTGGGTCTCGTACTACGCTATCCCTGATAGTAAGCGACCTCCACTGAAAAGGACTCTGGGGAATGTAGTGTGTCCCTGTGCAGGCAGAGCATCTAGTGAACTGATGCACCTAGAGTTGCTAGCTTCCAGGTGGAGCCTAGAGATCTCCTGGAATTATGACTCCTCTCCAGACTAGAGTGGTCTCTTCCCCTGGAGAAAATGATTGCGTTGGAGGGCGGACTCTCTGGCATTATAACCTGCTGAGGTTCCTGCCTTTCCCAAACCCTGCCTTCCCCAGGCCACACCCCCAAATCCCTAGGAATTTCCCAACCTGGAGCTGGCAACCCTGGTTGCTCTCCCAAGCTCCCTGAGATGCACACGCTTTCCTTCCACACGTATTCCGCAGGGCCTGTAAAATTGAGCTGTTCCACCAGGCCTTTGGTTGAGGTGGCGGGTGTCTAATTTACATCGGCCTCTCCTGCTCCACCCTCCTCCATCTTGCCTCACTTAATTTCTGGGGCTTCCACTAATCCAACTGTGTTATTGATGCTGGTTATGTGTACTACTCGCCCAATGTTTTGTCTCATGCTGGATTCATATAGGAATTCCTGTTGGATTGTAATTGCCATCTTGTGGACTGTACTATTAGGCTTATTAGTTTTAATATAGGCATGCTGTGATGTTTTAATTGTTTTATTCTGTTGTGACCTGCCCTGAGTCTGCTTGCAGGGGAGGGCAGGATAGAAATATGACTAAATAAATAAAAATATTTGTCCCATCAAGATGCTGGGCATGTTTTTATTTAAAAATAAGCTCCTGTAGGATTACAGTTTCCATGTATTCCCTCTATTTAGTCCTCTGTGCCGTGGCACTGTTTCTCAATGATAAAAGGAGATTACCAACCTGCCCCTCCCCCTTGGAAAGAAAAGGGTACAATAAGGGAAATGGTCCTTCCCCTTTTTGAAAGTTGTGTGCCAAACATATCAAGTAGTGCACTATAGTGGTTAGAGTGTTATACTAGGATCTGGAGGACCTGTGTTCAAATCCCATTTTGCCAGAAAAGCTCACTGGTTAACTCTGAGTCTCTCTCTCTCTCTCTCTCTCAGCCTGGCCTTCCTCACAGGGTAGTAGTAGTTGTGGGGATAAAATGGAGGAAGAAAGAATGGGTTGTGTATGCTGCTTTGGTATCCCAATGGGGAGAAAGTCAAGGCATAAAAATCTAAGTAAATAAAAAGTGAATAAAACCACTAGTAATAGAGGTGGATCAGGCCAGACATACTTGCAGTGTTTTTGTAGAAAAAGCCCAGCATGAACTTATTAGCATAATAAAGCACACCAAATAGCAGACACTCATTAGCATATTAGGCCACAGCCCTGACAGCACCACTCATTAGCATATTAGGCCACACCCCCATGCCTTCCCTTGGTTTGCTTGGACGCCCCGCAGCTGCGGGGAGCCCGGACAAGCCGACCCTTGGAGAGGCCAGGGAAGGCACGGGGAGGTATTTAAATGCCTCCCCGATCCTTCCAGGGTCCCCCTGGCCCGCCCGCCTCAGAGTCGCTGGGGGGGGGGTCCCTCTCCAGGCCTTCCCTCTGTAGCCACGCATGCTGTAGTGGGCGTGGCCAACTCTGAAGTCAGCCGGAACTCTGTTCCTGTGTGTTCCTGCCCAAAAATAGCCCTGCATACTTGTAAGACAATGTATGGATATAATTGTTGGTTTGTTTGTTTTTAAACTATTGATTAGGCTAAAGCATGTATAGCTGTGGCAGCAGGTGGTTAAGCTAATTTCCCAGCCTCCCTCTGCCCAAAGTGAGGAATCAGGAAGTTTTTGTTTTTTCCTAGTCAGATACAACATGTTCCATTGTACGTCTTCAGCCTATGGCAAATCACTAATCCCAGGGGGACTATGATTATATTTGAGTTTAAATGCTGTGTTCTCAGCACTGTTCAAGATTATACGACTCACCAAAGGGTAATTAATTCAGCCTAATTTATCATCTGCAATTACAAGTTCATTATTTACCCTTCATTTCTCGATTGCCATTTACAATCCAGCATTTACTGTGTGTTGTTTGCATTAGAATTCTCCCCCCATTAGTCTAATTGCTGTAATATTGATGTATATTCCTGAGTTGCACAAATGTGATTCAAGAATAAAACTGTCGATCGGGAACAGGGGTATTGTAGTTGTCTTATGTTTTCCCGTGGTTCTTCATTTTAAATGGCACATGATGGAAATGTTTATCACTTTTTATAAGAGCAAACTATGTTTACAAGCAAGTAGGAAAGTCAAATAAAAATACTTCTTTGCTAATTTTTAATTTGGCCAAAGACTTGGGTATGCTCAACAGAATTTTATTTATTTATTAAAAAATTAAACAGCAATCTCTTGTACTTACATGGCAATCTGCTTTTGAAATTATATTTATATTTTATTTATTTACTTTATACCCCACCTTTCTCTCCAATGGAGGCCCAAAGCAGCTTACATCATTCTCCTCTCCTCTGTTTTATCCTCACAGCAACCCTGTGAGGTAGGTTGGGCTGAGAGTGTGTGACTGGCCCAAGGTCACCCAGCAAGCTTCCATTGCAGAAGTGGGGATTTGAATTCGCATCTCCCAGATCCTAGTTTGACACTTTAACTACTACACCATGCTGGCTGTATGTGAACATGTTTCAGTTAAACAAATGAGCCTGCTGGATTTATTGTTACACTGACCAGGATTTATTGTTACAGGTAGAGGGGAGGAGAGCAATGTGATAAACCACTTTGGATCCCTATTGGGGAGAAAAGCAGGATATACATTTAAGCCACTGGTGGCGAACCTATGGCACGGGTGCCAGAGGTGGCACTCAGAGCCCTCTCTGTGGGCACGCGTGCCATCGCCCCAGCCAGGCCTAGACCGTCATTAAAGTGTGGAATTCTCTGCCAAATAATTTTAAGTAAATGAAAGCATTTGGGATTGCTTTCCTTGCTTTGTTTGGATCATCTTAAGTTAATGTATGAGTTGTTTTTTCTAAAGTAAAACCTCAGTATTCAGGTTAAATTGCCGTGTTGGCACTTTGCGATAAATAAGTGGGTTTTGGGTCGCAGTTTGGGCACTCGGTCTCTAAAAGGTTCGCCATCGCTGATTTAAGCAATAAAATTCTCTGCAGGTTCCACTTTGATGGAAACTGGTTCTTCCTGTTATCTAGCAGCAGCCATCCATACAAAACATTGAACTGAATCCCTGTTCACATGTTACAGTGAACACGTGTACAGCCTTCCTGTATGAGTGTATACCTGTTTGTACAAAACAGCCAACACACATTTATCTCAAAAATGAAACCAGGGACCAGTAACTGGATGAATATGGGGTTTAAATGGCACATTCCACTGTACGTCCTTTGAATGTAATATGAGAATTACTCAACACGTGTATAAAGAAAAGCCAACTGCACACTGTACATAGGTTTTATGTGCATTCCAGTAATTTGTGAGGTCCCCTGTGGTGTCACAGGTTCACATCCCCCCTCTCCCCTTCCAGGGACTGATAAAAAAATTCTTCAAACATTAAAAGAAGAAAAGAGCTAAATGCTGAGGGCAGCAGCTCTTCCAAGACATCTGCTGTTCTTGGGTTTCCATTCTAAATCCCTGCATCTCAGAGGTTCTTTTGGGTTTTTTTTTTGGTTAAGACAGCCAGCCAGTCAACTTACAGTTTGGGGAGGGGATGCAAGACTGAGTCAGCATCTGATTCTCGGACCAGTCTTATCTGTCTGATAGGCTGCCAAGACGTGGGGGGCTTGACACATGTGAGAGATGTCTCTGCCGGATAGATTCCAGAAACATTTCCTATGTTAGGACAGGGGTCTGCTGTAGGAAAAGCATAGGGTTGCCAAATGTTAATTTCTTACCGGCGGGGGATCTTCTTCCCGGTCCGGGAGCCGGTTGCGGATGCGCGCGCGTGCGCCGCCAGGACGTCACCGGGGCCCCGATTCCGGCGCGCCGGGAATCGGGGCTCCAAAACGGGGGATTCCCCGCCCCCCGGCTGCATTTGGCAGCCCTAGAAAAGCAGCAGTCAAAAATAATGCACAAAACCGTTTCTTGACATTGTATCACAAAAGATTTGGGCTACAGGATTTTTAACGCATGAGCATACACAAGTAGGCAAAGCTGCCTTCTGCTGAGTCAGACGACCGCTGGTCTATCAAGGTCTGTGTTGTCTTCTCAGGGTTCCCTTGCCTTTTTGAGTTTACAAGCACCTTTGGAATTCAAATACACAACAGTGGCCACAAATACAAAATGGCTGCGCCTACCACAGGCAGTGACAGCCCCAGGGTTTTTTCGCCCACTAGGTGAGGATACATTCTGGCGCCACCCCCATGCAGGGTGGGATGGGGGCGGGCACCGGAGCCGCAGTGGGTGGGCCGAGGGGGCGAGCTGCAAATACAGGATCACTCGAGGGGAGTGAAGGGGAGGGGGCCTGTGCCAGGCTGCAAAAGGAGCTCCAAAGAGACCACGGGGGCGGCAGAGGGCGAGCGGCACTTTCCCATCATCCCGGGCTGTCCCCCACGCCTCCTTCTCTTTCTGTCTGGGGGGCTGCAAAGAGGGGAGTCTCTTGCTGGGGACGGAGGAAAAAGCCAGCAAGGGAGGCTTCCTGTGCGGGGCAAGGAGGGGACGAGGCCGGCCAGAATTGTGCCCTTGTCGACCCGTCGCCCTAGGCGACAGTCTAAACTTTAACAATAACGGGCCGGCCCTGGCCACAGGAGGTGGAGGCTCCCAGGGCTCTTTTTGTAGCAGGAACTCCTTTGCATATTAGGCAACGCACCCCTAATGTTGCCAATCCTCCAAGAGTTTACAGAGCTCTTCTTACAGGAGCTACTGTAAGCCCTTGGAGGATTGGCTACATTAGGGGTGCGTTGCCTAATATGCAAAGGAGTTCCTGCTACAAAAAGAGCCCTGGCCGTGGAGCCAACCACAAAATGGCTGCCACAGGAGGCAGAGGCAAACATAAAAATGTCAGGGAGTGAGGTCACACAGAATTAGGGATGGACACAAACATTGTCATGAACCTAACCGTGATGAACATTGCCAGTTCGTGGTTGGCGAATCAGAGGTTCATGCCTATCCCTAGCCACAATCCTCCTATGACCCTCCATGTGGTTTCAGAGGTTCGTGGAGGGAAGTGGGGTGGGGGAGCAAGAGGGATCGCCGAAATGGCTGAAATAGATGCAAACCATTTCAGCAATCTCTTTCGCTCCCCCACCCCGGTTCCAAGCATTCCCTTTAAATGGCTTTTACAAGCTGGGCATGAGTAAGCCTCCGAGAGCTGCTGCCAGCAGAAAGGAGGGAGGGCCGGAACCTCACGAACCAAACCTGCTTGTTAAACAGTGAGGTTTGTGAAGTTTTTTTTGTTCCTGTGACCTCACAAACCACGAACCAGGATGAACCTTCATTTTCCTAGTTCGTACCGATCCCTACACATAAGTCTAAGAGTAACTCTTCAGCATTTTCAGGCAGAAGCGGTGCTTAACAGGATGCCTTTTAAAATGAACATATTGTTTAAAAATATTTTCTCGCATACGCACAGCTCACCTTCGGTCAGACTTTGTGCTGTGGTGGCGGCAAACGTTGCTGAAGCAACTTTGCAGAGGCATGTCAGCTCATGAAGAAGGGGCTGGTCTAGGATTTCTGCAGGTTTTGTGTTATAGCCCTCCACAGTGATCCTACACTTTCCCCCCAGTGGCTTCTATCAAACCATGGAAGCAGAGTTTCGGAAGGCATTGTGAAAAACAGAGGGAGATGGCAACTATAAGTTTTCCGAACGAAGCAGAGTTTGCCGTGCTTCAGATCCAACTTATGAAAACCAGTTCAGTGAAATAGTAGTGTAAAAACAGGAACCTAACATTAGCCACAGTGAAGAAATGCATGTCCTTTGCATCCCAGTATCTTTATGCAATATTTCGTTTGCTTGGTTTGTTCCAAGCATTCCCTCCTCCTCCTTTTTGGGATGTATGCAAAGTGATGCTGTGTGACTCAGACAATCCCTGGTTCTGTTCTTATCTCTGCCATGAACTCCTCAGAGCCAAACCAGATGTGTGCTGGGAATTCTACATATGAAGCTCCCAGTGATTCTTTGAACTTAATATTCAGGCACGCAAGGGCCCAATTTCAATCACAACTGGTGTGCTGGTGTGGCTGTCAGACGTTGTCCCCGGTGACTCTAGGGAACTGCTATTCATCCCATTTATGGATAAACTTATGGGTACATGTACTTGGCCTTAGGCAAGCCACAGATCTCTCAGGACTAGATTCTATCTTGTGTTTGCTGGGAGAATGCGAATGGCGGAATTACTTGTAGGGGGGCATTAGCGGACCAGTAAAGTTTTATTCACAGTATAAGCTGCTGTGTGCAAGCACACTGCCTCAGATACAGTGGAACAGAACCTCCTCAACCATTACTTATAAAAGGTGGGGTGGGGGTTGTTGTCAGGAAGGGCCATTTAAAGTCAAAAATTATTATAGCTGGGTGCTTATAGCTGAGATTGGATGTAAGAAAAATCTGTGAATGACAGTAAATTAGCATACAAAAACAAGAGGAAGAGGAGGAGATTGGATTTATACCCTGCCCTTCACTACCCAAAGGAGTCTCAGAGCGCCTTACAATCTTCTTTCCCTTCCTCCCTTCCCTTCCTCCACACAACAGACACCCTGTGAGGTAGGTGGGGCTGAGAGAGCTCTTCCG
>NW_015169851.1:147721-161117 GCF_001447785.1 Gekko japonicus | reverse complement strand
CGAGAACTGCTGATGAGAGAACAGCTCTGAAATAACTTGTGACTGACCCAAGGTCACTCCAGCAGCTGTATGTGGAGGAGTGGGGAATCAAAACCGGTTCTTCCAGATTAGAGTCCGCGCTCCTGACCACTATATCAAACTGACTCTCAACAAGAGTTAACAAGAGTTGACAAACAGATGTGGGAACGAGGTTTGAGTCCAGTGGCACCTACAAGACAAATAAACTTCAATTCTGGGTACAAGAGAGAACTGAGAGACTCAGCAAAAAACTGTATGGTCACCATAGAGTTTTAACCCAAACGCTAGAGCGTCCCTTGTGCGCTGTGCCCAGCACAATGTGCCAATCATCGTGCCAGGCACGTTGGGAGCACTGGGGCTCTTTGGTGGCGCCCCCCTCTGCTGGCTAGCTGGCCGTCAGCGGATTGGGACCCCTGAAAGTGGGGGGGAAACCCATCCCCATCAGGGAAATGTGAACCCCAGGCTCCGGCTGACATAAGCATGTGCCACAATATCTGTTGCTAAGTTGCCAGATGACTGTTGTTTTCACTGCAACAGACAAGTGTGACTACTCCTCCGGGATGACAACGATGACGATTCTCACCATCATCTCTGTATACAAAATTGAAGGGACTGTGTGGCTAATGAAAGCCATACAACAGGGCCACCCACCAAGAGTTATTTATTTAAAATACTTATATCCTGCTCTGTCTCCCAGTCAACAGGACTTCCATCATTGTTGTTGTTCAGTCGCACAGCCGAGTCCGACCCTTCGCAACCCCATGAACCAGATCACGCCAGGCCTTCCGGTCTTCCACCGTCCTCTGAAGTTTGCTCAACTTCATGTTCGTTGCATCTATGACACTTCCATCATTAAAACCAGCTAAAATCCCATTTTGCAAAAACGCAAGACAAATAAAAAGAGCAAGCCTTTACTCCATCATAATAATTCACCTCTGTTCACAAGCCACCCAAAAGCACTGTGGGAAAACCCTACCTAACAGAGCCTTCAGGCTCTCTGCCTGGTTGGGACCCTCCTCATGTCCTGAAAAGTGCTGGTACTTACCTTTAAAGCCCTGAATGGCCAGGGTCCGGCCTACTTAAGGGACCGCCTCTCCCCGTATGTTCCCCCAAGAGCACTGAGGTCGGGGAATTTCCATCGCCTGGAGATTCCAGGCCCCCGGGAAGCAAAGTTGGCCCAAACCAGGGGAATAAGGCTTTCAAGAGCCAGGGCGTTTTCGGTGGCGGCTCCCACCTGCTGGAATGAGCTCCCGGAAGAGACTCGGGCCCTGCGGGACCTAGTGCAGTTCCGCAGGGCCTGCAAGACGGAGCTCTTCCGCCAGGCCTTTGAGGGGGAGCCGCCGCCGCCACTGTTCCATCAATGATATCCCAACCACCACCCGCCTGTTAGCCGCCCCGAGCTGAATATTGGATGGGGCGGGATATAAATCCCAAAAATAAATAAATAAATAAATAAATAAATAAATAAATAAAAGGTCCCTGCCATAGAACAGGAACAGCCCCGAGAAAGTGCAAACCAGAACAGGACAGTTCTCACTACCCTGGGTGGAGGAGCTGTTAATAACCTCTTGTCTGACAAGATCGGAGGTGCTTTGCGAGCTACCTGGAGCACGCCTTATATAGGCTGGAAAAAATACAACACTGTAAATTAACTAAAGAGGAAAAAAACCCTCACAAGGACTGAAAATTATCTGGAAGTGAGAGACTCTCGAGAGCTGTTAAGAGTCAGCTGAAGAAGAAGGGGAGGAATTAGCCTCCTCAAAAACCCCTGAGGGTTCCTAAAAGCCTGGAGATAATTGCCGAAAGTAGCCCTGTTGGTTTGCCGTAGAACAGCTAGATTCAAGTCCGGTAGCACCTTCCAGACCAACAAGATTTTTTTTGGGGGGGGGAGAGAAGGCTTTCAAGAGTCAAAGTTCCCTTCACCAGATAGTCTGGAGGAGGAGGAGTTTTTAACCAGGCGGCGTTTTGAAATTGTCCCCACCCAGGGTGCTGCAGGGGTTGCTGTTTTGTTGCATCCGAGCATAAAATGGTGGAGGTGGGAAGTGCTGCCAAGTGAAATCTGACTCATGAGTACCCGTAGGGTTTTCACGGTAAAAATACATTCAGATGTGGTTTGCCATTGCCTGCCTCTGTGTAGCGACCCTGGACTTTCTCCCGTCCAAGTACTAACTAGGGCTGACCCTGCTTAGCTTCCAAAATCTGATGAGGTCAGGCTAGCCTGTGCCATCCAGGTCAGGGTGAGCCTAGAATAAAAAGGTAAAGGTTCCCTTGCTCGAAAGCCAGTCGAATCTGACTCTAGGGTTGCGGTGCTCATCTCCGTTTCAAAGCTGAAGAGCCAGCACTGTCCAAAGACATTTCCGTGGTCATGTGGCCGGCATGACTAAACACCAAGGCGCATGGAACGCTGTTACCTTCCCACTGAAGTGGTACCTATTCATCTACTTGCAATTTCTTGCTTTCGAACTGCTAGGTTGGCAGGAACTGGAACTAGAGACGGGAGCTCACTCCGTCATGCGGCACACTCGGGTCTCGAACTGCTGAACTACCGACCTTCCACAGCCTGCAGTTCAGTGTCTTAACCACTTGAGCCACCAGGCCTAATAATCCCCAAAGCATGGGGGAGCATTTCTATTCATCATGATTCAAGTCATAGGATCATAAAATCATGGAAGGGACCTCCGTGGTCATCTAGTTCAACTCCCTGTACAAAGCAGGACATTCACAAATACTTCCCCCCCCCACACACACACCCAGTGACCCCTGTTTCATGCCCAGAAGATGACAAAAAAACAAAACCCTCCAGGATCCCTGGCCAAATTGGCCTGGAGAAAAATTGCTTCCTGACCCAACTGTCCAACTGTCTGCCCTCTCCATTACTAGATAGACAGACAGACAGACAGACAGACAGACAGACAGACAGACAGACATTCCTCTTCAAAAAGGAAACAAAAAATTTGTTGTTTGCATTTCTTCTCTTTGCAAGGGAGGGAATGGGAGCAGATGTTTATTGTAGTGGTGCAGAAGGGTCTTCAGCTGTCAGAACTGAGAGGGCCTTGTAATAAAACCCAGTTCTAAAGAAGGATTTTTCTTCTTTACATCTCAGATCTTCCTTCCCCACTTCTCCGGATGCCACCAGAGGCCAGCGAGTGCTCCTGAGACTGGAGACATCCCTGCTTATCGTTCATCTCCTTCCAGCAGCCTGTTTACATTCCACAAGTAGGAACAAACCCTCTCCTCCTTTGGCTATGTCCCCTCCAGCATGGGGTGTGGAGCTTTCCTGCATAAATCCCAAGAGAAAGACATTCAGAGAGATGAGTCACAAATGCTCCATTACCTGGAGGCATTTTGCAGGTTCCAAGTCGTTTCTGAGCCTGTCCTAAAGTAGCAGGAGGAGCAGGGTCAGGGAAGGCTCTGAGAGTGCAGTCCTAAGCAGAGTTACACCCTACCAAGCCCAGTGATTTGAATGGATTTAAAAGGGTGTACCTCTGCTTCAGATTGCACTGTGAAGATGTAGACGGACAACAGCTTGGCCAGGTTTGGGGGGCGGGGGGGACAGACTACTTTTGTTCTGAAGCCTGCGTATTTTCATAAGGTAGCATATTGGACCACAAAAGTGTGGTGGTGGAAAGTGCAATCAAGTCGTAGCCAACTTATGGTGACCCCATAGGGTTTTCAAGGCAAGAGATGTTCAGAGCCAGTTTGGTGTAGTGGTTAAGTCTGGTGACTCTAATCTGGGAGAACTGAGTTTGATTCCCCACTCCTCCACTTGCACCTGGCTGGATGACCTTGGGCAAGCCATAGTTCTGACAAGAGCTGTCCTTGAAAGACCAGTTCTTGAAAGCGCTCTCTCAGCCCCACCTACCTTACAGGGTGTCTGTTGTGGGGAGGGGAAGGGAAAGGAGTTTATAAGCCTCTCTGAGACTCCGAGTGAAGGGCAGAGTATAAATCCAATCTCCTCGTCCTCCTTCTTCTGAGGTGGTTTGCCATTGCCTGCCTCTGCAAAGCAACCGTTTGCCATTGCCTGCCTCTGCAAAGCAACCTTGGACTTCCTTGGTGGTGCCCCATCCAAGCTCTAACCAGGGCGAACCCTGCTTAGCTTCCAAGATCTGAAAGGCCAGGACCTTTTCTGCAGGGACAGCTCTCCCCGCTCCTGCAACTGTATTCCTCTGCTGCTTTCCCTCATTTCTGCAATTTTTTTTTTGCTGTTCCAGGAGCAAAAAAATGCAGTTTGCCCCCTCTTGGGGTGCAGCATGAGAATTCCCAGAAACAGGGAAGTCCAATGCTGCAGAGGAAGAGGGGACAAGCTGCGTGTTTGCTCTTGGGACTGCAAAAAGATTTGCAGGAACAAGGGAAAGTGGTGGAGGAATACAGGTGCAGGCGTGGGGAGCGCTGTCCCTGCGGAAAACGTCCCGGTTAGCCTGGACCATCCAAGTCAGGTGAGGCAGGAGTACATGGTATGCGCCATCTGCGCAAAAATAAATCTGCCAGTGCAAAAAAAATAGAATTCAGACCAGTGTGGTGTTATTTGCTTGTTTTTCACCATTGTTGTTTAATCAGCTATAGAGGCAGGAAAGCCAGTGGAAGTCCTGCCCCGTTCCCCACACCCAGATAGCTTCTAAAATGTCACTGGTCATCAGCATTTATACCGTAAAAGCTAAAGTCTTGCTTTTTTGCTACCAATGAAAGCTGCGCGGTGGGGGGGGGGGGGCCTGAATTCTGCTCTGTCAACTTGCATATTTGTATGTTGCAGTGGGGGACTCACAGAACACAAAGCCTTGGGCCTAGAGTGACCTTCTTATGAGTAAGTATTTGGTTTATGAAATGCTTGGATGGGGGACTAAAATGAGGACCTTTGGAACAGATGCCGGAAGAAAGCCTCAAATCCATTCTGAATCATCCCCTGGCTGAAATCTCATCTCGTCCGCAAACCCCCTACTGTTTTTCTGTTTATAATCATTTTGTGCTGCTGGTTTTTATTGGCTGCTGATTTTTACTGTTACACTTATTTTGCTAGCTGCCTCAGGCTGTTTCTGGAGAGACCGGGGGGGGGGTAGAAATAATAAAGAAATGCTTTGAACACCGTGTTATACAAATGTCAGCTCTTATCATGGTGGATGGCTATGGGTGGATTCCCCATAATGGGAACTAGGGTTGCCAGCTCCGGGTTGGGAGATACCTGGGGATTTTTGAGGCAGAGCCTGAGGAGGGCGGGGTTTGGGAAAGAGAGGAACTTCAGTAATGTATAATGCTATGGAGTCCACCTTCTAAAGCAACTATTTTCTCCAGGGGAACTGATCTCTGTTGCCTGAAGATCAGTTGTAATTAAGGTTGCCAGGTCCATCTTCGTCCCCAGCAGGGGACTTTGGGGGGTGTTCCCAGAGGGGGCAGGGCATCCCCAATGTGATGACATCATGTTGGGGATGTCCCTGCTCCAAGCCCCGCCCCTGAGAACTATTGCCGGCACTGCGAGCACTTAAAGGCAATGCTGCTGGGAGATGGAGTGCGCGGAGGCCCTGTCCCACCAGCTGCGAGCACTTAAAGGGGTCCCTTTAAGTGCCCACCGCCAGAGGGCCCTGCACGCCCAATCTCTGAGCAATGCCGCTTGGAGACTGGGCACGCGGCCGTCAACCACCCCTCTCCCTCCTCTCTCTCAAGAGAGAAGGGAGAGAGGTGGCTGCAGGTGTTGTGGCTTGGGGGCAGGGCTTCTCCCGCCGGCCAGCTGGCCAGCGGTGGGTTGAACCCCCCCAAAAGCAGGTAAACCCTGCAAAACTGGGGGGGGGGTCTGGCAACCCTAGCTGTAATAATGGGATCTCTCCAGCCACCACCTGGAGCCTGGCAATCCTAATGAGAACCAATGAAGGGGGAGGGTAGAATGGGGCCATGTCAAGCATCAGTCCCCCAACGTCAGGTTGGTGATGCACGCACACATCTCCCCAGAACATACAGTTTTTAGTGCACATTTTAAAGTTTGCATTAGTCACATTACTTTTTTGGCACAATGACTTGCTGCTGATTGATGGGAGACAGTTCAATCCTCCTCTCCCAGGAGTGTGGAGGCATTACAGCCTCCACCCTCCCGCTCCAGGAAGGAAAATGCTTTCCCCCCCCTAACAGAATCCTAATATAGTCCAATTTTAAGTTGTTTGCCTTTTACCCTTGGCTTATGCTTCCTAGATGGAACTTTCTAAGGCTTGTGAATTCAGGGAAGAAGAGAAAGGATTTAGCCGACTACTCCGCTTGGCCTTCCACAAGTCTAAGGAGCCTTCCTCCGTGGACTTTCCTCCTTGGATACAAGCCGGGGGGATCTTTTGTCGGTGAAAAAAAGTACCAAGGCCATGCGGTGGAGACACCCTCTCCCTTCCCAAAACAGTGTCCGTTGCTAAAGGCCAGGAGATGAGCGAGTGGGAACCCTAAATGGGATCTAACCTACTTTACAGGCTTGTTGTGACGACAAAAGGGAGGAGGATGGTCTACATTACTTTGGGTCCCTAAGGTATAAATGAAGCAAATAAATACAATAGAATACTTACTTTCACAAGTGATGTCTGGATCGCAGGACCCGGCTCAGATGAGCTGCAGCCTGCTGTATTCAGGGTCTTGCCTGTGTGATGCAGAATTCTGGGGACTCACAAATAAGGAACTCTCCGTTGGTCTCCTTAATCTGGAAGAGGCAGGGTACACGAGCCCAAACCTCTTGACACTGTTCTTCTTAGATACCGTGTGCAAAATGAGAAGGATGGTGATTTGGAGACATTGGGTCCTTTGCCGGTCTTGGAGGCCCGATCAGCAAGAGGTTGGATCTCATGGCTCCATTGTGCTGGCAGAATAAGGAGGAGGAGATTGGATTTATACCCCACCCTTCACTACCTGAAGGAGTCTCAGAGTGGTTTACAATCCCTTTCCCTTCCCTTCCCCACAACTGTGAGGTAGGTGGGGCTGAGAGAGCTCTCTCGAGAACTGCCCTTGAGAGAACAGCTCTGAAAGAATTTATGACTGACCCAAGATCACACCAGCAGCTGCATGGGGAATCGAACCCAGTTCTCCCTGATTAGAGTCCTTACTCCTAACCACTACACCAAACTGGCTCTCTTTACCCTGGTGGAAGGAAACTTCCCTGATGCAAGTTGCTGCTTCTACTCTAGGAAAGTACCTCCATTAGCATAACTAACTGATGCACATGATCTAACTCGAGGAAGAACATTGTTACCTTGTATGACAATAAACAAAACAAAAACAGCACAGGCAAATATTTAGATTAACAATTTTATGAGATTACTTAACAATCATAATAGATTGCATTATGCAAAATGCAGAGAAACAAGTACAAACGACAGCCCAGACACCTTCTAAATCCTTGCTAATGTCACCAACCACATAGAACAAATAAGGATCCATAGAATGAATAAGAATTCCTAACAAGTAACATGAATTGTTTTTTGTCACGGCATGCTTCATACTGGAGCAGAAATATTTACAAAGTCTCAAAGAAATCAATCCATGCTATTTTCCATCACAGCAAAGCCTCTTTCATATTATAAATATTATCCACTTAAAAACCTCAAGTGACCAGAAATCACGCAGAGAAGCTGTTACTTATAGTCCTGCACGATAAATCGCTTCAGCCTCTGAGGGAAGATTAGTCTCAGCTAGAATTGAAAGATTACTGCACTCAGCTGGAAGTAGACTCATTGCTCGGCTGAAAAGGAATTGCTGTGCTCAGCTGGAAGTAGACCTGGATTGCTGACCAGCCTGGCCTCCTCCTTTTAATAACACTGTCTTTGACATCAGGTATTTTCCAACAATATTTAAAAAGTGAACATATGATAGTCTATAAAATTTGGTAATATAAATTGGTGTACAATTTTCTTTCCACTTTTGTTTCATTTCTTTTTTTAAAAAAAACCCACAAGTTTTCATTGCAGTATTTGTTACTCGTTTCTCTTTCTTAGGCTGCTTTCCCATCCCAACTGCAGTACCTCCCAATAGCCACTGCCTTCAAACTGACAAAGCTAAGCGCCACATAGCCCCACACCTTGGCTGTTCAAAGAGTTCTTTTTCCTTTCTCAGCTGAGCAACATATGTAAGTTTATAGCGTGGCTCAGCCAGGAAAGGGAAATGGAGGGTAAAGGGGTTGCTGGGACATGGATCTCTGCCCACTCCACATGCTGCTGCTGCCGCCGCTGCCATAACAGGGGCTCCTTGTCATGTCCCTGTGCAGATGCAGCCTCATATGTTTCAACGGGAAACAATTTCTAGCTGTAACTTAAACAAAAATTCCACATAATTTCAATAAAACCTGTAGGGACTCTACTTATCACTGGCCAATATCAGGCAGACATCAGAAGCGATTCCATTTTTATGTACAACTAAAGACAAAACACATTGCCAGCTTTAAAAATTTTGTTTTTGCTACAAATTGGATGACATTCACAGGGAGCATACTGAATGGATTCTCTCTGCCAAGTTGCAGACAGCTACAAGAATGTTGCCACAACATCTGATTATTTTGAGGTGCAATGTATACGCTGGACAAGAGGCTACTGTTAGGACATAATAAGGAAAAACAGAATGGTTCCCAATTGGCAAAGTGTCAGACAAGGATGTATTTTATCTCTAGGGATGGCCACGAACTTCGCCACGAACCTAATTTCGTCATGAACATGGCCAGCTCATGGTTCATGAGGCCTTGGTTCGTGAGATTGCACCTGCAACGAATCGCCCACGAACTTCCATGGTTTTACGGAGGTTCATGTGGTTCTTGTCAGCAGTTCATGTGGTAGACACACTGGCGCCAATCAATTAATCGTCAAAGCTACGTGGGGGGGATGGACAAAAGTAATAACTGCTAGGGAATTACTCAATGTTAAGGCTGACTATGATGAAGAAACTGAAATTGTTCAAGATTTTCTATTCCTTGGCTCAGTCATCAACCAAAAGGGACAAAGCAACCACGAAATCAGGAGATTGCGCCTGGGAAGAGCAACCATTAAGAAGCTAGAAAAAATCCTTCAGTGTAAGGATGTGTCACTGGTGACCAAGGTCAAGTTAACTCAAGCTGTAGTGTTCCCCATTACTATGTATGAGTGTGAAAGTTGGACAATGAAGAAAGCTGACAGGGAGATAGTTGATCCATTTGAAATATGGTGTTGGATGAGAGTTTTACGGATCCCACGGACCACCAAAAAGACAAATACGTGGGCTCTAGATAAAATCAAGCCTGAAATTTCCCTATAAGCTAAAAGGACTACACTGAGGCCATCATACATAATGGTCACATTATGAGAAGTCAAGAGTAATTGAAAAAGAAAATAATGCTAGGAAAATGTGAAGGCAGTGGGAAAAGAGGAAGACCCAACATGAGATGGATTGACTCAATCAGGGAAGCCACGAGGGCCCTCCGTTCGTAAGACCTGAGCGTGGCTGTTAACAACTGGATATTTTGGAGGATGTTAATTCATAGGATTGCCATAAGTCAGAAGTGACTTGATGGCACTTAACACACACGCAAGAAGGGATTGCAGATATATAGGCAACCAGGGCTCTTTTTGTAGAAAAAGCTCAGCAGGAGCTCATTAGCATAATAGGCCACACCCAACAGCAGAAACTCATTAGCATATTAGGCCACACCCCCATGCCTTCCCTTGGTTTGCCCGGGCAAGCTGGCCCTTGGACAGGCTGGGGAAGGCACGGGGAGGCATTTAAATGCCTCCCTGATCCCTCCAGTGCCCCCCTGGCCTGCTCGCCTCAGAGTCGCTGGGAGGGGGTTGCTCTCCAGGCCTTCCCTCTGTAGCCACGCATGCAGAGGTTTTGGCTGTAGTGGGCATGGCCAACTCTGAAGCCAGCCGGAACTCCGTTCCTGTGCGTTCCTGCCCAAAAATAGCCCTGTAGGCAACTAGAATTCCAAACTGCAGAGTGTGCAGTAGTTTCTCCCCAATGGGGACCCAAATTGTGTGTGACTACAGCAAGCCAGGCCAGCCAGCCTCCTTTCCTAGAAGGTAAACAGCACTACAGAGTGGGTACAAGGAAGCGTACGTTTGGCAACCCAAGGAAGCAGGCAAAAACCGCGGTTGGCACTGCCAAAACGGCAAAAAGTAGATCGGTTTATTTCACTTCCAATCCAATTACTATAATACATAAATCAAGCATGTTGTGTCTTATAACATAAGGAGAATGCCCTCTTACACAGACTTGACCCCTTTTAAAAGCACACTGTAACTGCAATAGATTTTGCCACTGTAAATATAAAAAAATGGGTCAGCGGTGCACACTCTGTATTGCAGGCTCAGGATCCCACCTTGACCACAGTGTGCTGGCTCTCACCTTCATTGCACCATGGACTTTCTTTCAGGTGTCAAACCTGCATGCATTTTAGACTCCTTGGACCGTGTTTCAAGACAGCACGGGTGAATGTTTGACACTGCTGTGGAGTGGGCCCCAGGTGCCCAGCATGTCTCCCTGCCTGCGGGTGTGACATAGTTGAGGAGCACTGACAGCCGTCTAACCCAGTGTACAGTCATGCTGGGAACTGGGGGGGGGGGGCAGCCCTGCACCGAAGCCCTCACACACAAAAAGGGGAAGCAGCAGGCAGATTGAGCACAGAGGTTTCTGTTTGTCAACCCAGGGCAGAGAGACAGAAGCAAAGGCATTTGTGTGATCCAAGAAAGAATGACTGCAGTAACTTATAGAGATTGGGTTGCCAGACACCCCTCCCCCAAGAGAAGGCAGGTTTTCCCGCTGCCAGGCCCTGCCCCCCAGCCACTGATCAGCTGGCTAGCAGGGGGACTTACCAGGAGAAAGAGAAAGGCCCAGGCCTCATTGCTGGCATCACACAGGAAGTGATGTCATCACTCCAGCGACATCCAGGTGATGCCTGGAGGGACTTGGCAATCCTAGAGAGAGAGAGAGCCTTTGGCACCCATGGAAGGCAAGAGGCGTGGCATAGTGGTTAGTTCTCTGTTCAGTGAGTCTGAGTGGTAGAAAGCAAACTCCAGAATAATAATACTTTGTGGGAAACCACTTCAAGGGTATGCACAGAGCTGTAACACTGTAAAGTACAGTTAGGCCCTTATTCTCGGACTAAATTGAAGTGGTGGGGGTAAACGCCAAACAACAACATCAAGCAACAGAAACCCTCATAGGCTAGCTAAATATAACATTCTCTCAGACTTTAGCAAAAATAACAAATGAATTACACTATCTCTGTCATTCGGACACACCAGGTCAGGTCCACGGTAGCTGCTACAGTTGGTGTTGCCAGGTCTGGATTGGCACGTGGAGATTTTGGGGATGGAGGCCGAGGAGGATGGAGGCTGGGGAGGGGAGGGACATCAGCAAGGTACAAGGCCACAGAGTCCACTCTCCAATTAAGCAGCCATTTTCTCCAGGGGAGCTGATATCGTCTGGAGATCAATTGTAATAGATGGAGATCTCCAGGTGCCACCTGGAGGTTGGCAACCCTAGCTACAGTGTGACGCATGCGCGTGTGTGCACACACACACACCCCATGTATTGTAAGGTAGGTAGATAGACCTTCCCTTTCTGAGCTTGCCTTGGCATACTTGGAGCCAGGGCACAGGAAGATTACAGTCGGTGCTTTAAATGACACTAAAGAAATCACATCTCTAACTGCAGAAGATTAAGCAGTTGTCTTGTTTTGGGCTTGGCTAAATCTATAAGGAATGCTGAGCGCCGAAGAATAGATTCTTTTTTTTTTTTTTAAGTTTTTATTATTTTTCAATAATAAAATACAATATAACAATCTAAACGTAACATTTAACAATCAACAATAACAAACTGGTAAAAAATTGATGAAATAAGAGAGTCAGTTTACATTGTAGTTATCATTGTATGTCAAGTAAAGATCCATAGGTTGTACTGTTATAGTGCCCAACTCTGACTGATAAGAGTAATATTGCGATTGTTGAGAACTACTGACATTCTCCAAAATAAATTCCAGTTTCCCTAAAATAGGATACCACCGTCCATAAAAAGCATCCGATTTTTGGGAGGATACTTCATAAGCTAATGAGCTTGATATTTTGTCCATAAGGAAGTGGTTCCAAATATTGGAGTACCACAGCCGCAGCTCAGGTTTCGCAGCTTTGTTCCAATACAAAGCTATAGTTGTTTTAGCGGCAGAGATCAACAGAGTAAGTAATTCTTTGTTGTAATTTGATATTTGGACATCTGACCAATTATTCAATAGGATAACTGCCGGTGACCATGGTATCTCTATTCCAGTTAGTTGGACTATTTCTTGGATTATGTCTTTCCAAAATGCAGTTATTGACGGACATTTCCACCAACAGTGGAAATAAGAACCCAAGTGCCCACAGTTTTTCCAGCACATAGGTGAAAGTGACTTGTTCATTTTATTTAATTTCACTGGAGTCAAATACCAACGTGATATAATTTTGAAGTTTTGTTGCCTTATATTAATTGAGTTGGATCCTGAGGCGTATGAAGTCCATACTGCGTCCCAAAACTCTTCATCTAGATTCATTTGAAGATCTTTTGCCCATGCTGCCGAATAAGAAGGCAATTGGCAAGGTTGGGGGTCAATTAATATTTTATAGATTTTAGAAATCAGTCCTGTACCTCTGGAACGCGGCTGAACAATTAACCTTTCGAAATCTGAGAGTGGCTTTTTACAAGAAAATTGGATCTGCGGTTGGGAAAATAAATGGCATAATTGCATAAATTCTAACCAAGGTAGGCTACATTTAGCTTTTTTATCCAGTTTAGATTTTTCCATTAGTTGTTGTTTTTGAGTTAGGTCATAAAGAGAAGTCAAATTAGCTTTTTTCCAGCTTAAAAAGGCTGTGGGGGCTTTGGCTGGGATGAACCAGTCTTGGCCAAAGTATGTTGACGCTAGAGACACTTCCGAGACTAGATGTTTACGGTTACGTTTCCATACGTTAAATAGTGATTGGAGAAATGGATGTTGGGCAATTCCGGGTAGATTGTGTAGATTTTTATTCCAAAGGACAATGTCAAAATGTTCGTTATTTAAAAAGTGTTCCTCTATTTTAATCCATTCAGGTTGGGGTGAAGATTTTAAAATCCGAACAAGAGTTGATAGCAGAGAAGATTCGTAATATAATTTAATGTCCGGAAGAGCTAGCCCTCCTATTCGTGTCGGTCTATTCAAGGTATTTTTGTTAATTCTAGGTTTGCGATAGCTCCAGATAAACTTAATCCAATACGATTGCCACGTTGCAAAATATATAGAAGGAATTGGCAGGGGGAGTGTACGGAAGAGATACAGCAGTTTAGGAAAAACAAAAGTTTTGAGTACTTGAATACGTTCAAACCAGGAAAGGCTCTGTTTATGCCAGATTTCAAGTTGTGTTTTGGTTTTCGCGATAGTGTCTTCATA
>NW_015169851.1:144837-146283 GCF_001447785.1 Gekko japonicus | reverse complement strand
TGATCAGATAGGGTTCTAAGACCAATGTCGGAGGATTCAACATTGTTGTTAAGGTTTGACGAAACTAGAATATAATCTATTCTGGAGTAAGAATCATAAGTAGATGAATAAAAGGAATAATCCTTCATTCCAGGATGTTGGATACGCCAGATATCACTAAGGTGATACTGCGCAAGAAGTTTATTAAAATAAGAGTTTGATGTGGGATTAGTCCGGGATTTAGTTAATGGATTAAATGATTTATCCCAATAAGGGTCTACTACTGAATTAAAATCTCCTCCAATAATGGTTTTTTCACTCTGAAATGAGTTTAAAAGTTCTAGGGTAGTTTGCAAAAATGCTTCTTGGCCACTGTTTGGAGCGTAGATCGAGCCTATAGTCAAAAGTGTATTATTCACCAGGCCTTTCAAAAAAAGGTAACGTCCATTTGGATCTATTAATTGCTCCTGGCACTGAAAGTTTACCTGTTTAGAAAATAAAATGGCAACTCCTCGTGAAGAGGAGGAGCCTGGGGCTTGAAATTGAGTTGAATACCATTTATGTTTAAATATTGGTTGTAGTTTGTTCCTGATATGGGTCTCCTGAATTAATAGAATATCTGGATGCAATTTAGCTAGTGCTGTTGAAATTCTTTTAACCTTGATTTTATCATTGAGACCATTGCAATTAATGGAGTATACCTTAAGTTTTCCCATCATTTGTAGTCAGGGCATAAGTGATTTTAGTTGTATTTAACCACCATGAAGCATTGAAACTGGACCAACTCTCAAAACTATAAGTTATACAATTAACTAAACTCATAACTTTAAACAAGAACATCAAACAGTGTCCCCCTATCTAATAGGGGGAAATATTTACTTGCCAGCCGGCCTCAATAACAAATTGAGGCTTAAGCTTGTGAGGCTACTCACGTAGCTCACTAAAGAAGATAGTTATAAATAAAAAACAAAACAATAATATAAAGTTGGTAGGGGGAGATAAAAAATCGAACCTCCCCCACCTCACCCTCAGATAAAGAAATAGTTAATTAATTGTTTACAACCTATAAATTAGGCTCTTATTAATAGTAAATAATGACAATCCATAAAACGGATACCCTTCTTTGCACCATTAGAAAATACAGAACCATAACAGTGTAGAAGCATAATCATAAGCCTATGATACTCTTAAAGTTTGAATGTTCATAAACAAAATGTCCAAAATAAAATAATGCCTAACTAGGAAGGCAGCAGAGATTACATTAAAGCATTTTATACTGTAGGTGCCTTACTTGTTGTGGTCTTACCCCCTTTTAGAATGCTAATAAACTGAACAAATAAAATAGTTGTCATTTGGGTTATTTTTTATTAAAAATAAAATTAAATAGGTTTGCTTCACCTCTTCGTTTTTTGTTTTTGTGTGTTTTTTTTCCCATAGAAATAATAAAAACATATATATATAAATTAT
>NW_015169851.1:76535-144308 GCF_001447785.1 Gekko japonicus | reverse complement strand
AGACAGTATAGTTTAATCTAAAAAATTAGAAGTTTTCGCTGTTGCTCACGTTCTCAAATTGAAATGAATAGGATGGTCTCCTGTAGGTAATGCCTGGGTTTAGCTGATGTTGGGTCCCAGACTGATTTCAGGCTATTTTGCCACGAAGACCGTTCATATCAAGGTGGGAGCAGTCTTTCTGGTGCGAAGATGGTTGAAGCAACTTTCAAAGCTGCAGGAATGAAAATTAGCTTAATGGAGCCATCTTTTCAACGGCGAACACGGGACCATTTCCATTGAGACGTTGGGCCGTTCGCTTCGATAGAAGGGTCTTCTTTCTGCTGTGGTGGTGTTTGTGGGAAGTCGACATCGATCCCCAGGGTCTTGAGAAGTGTAGAGCCGGAATCCAGATCATTCGCTGTTAAACGTTGGCCTTGATGCAGGATTTGAATTTCAGTAGGTGAGGACCAGCGATACCGGATTCTGTGTTCCTGAAGCGTCTGAGTCAAAGGACGTAGATTCCGCCTGTGCTGTAGCGTTTCTTGGGAGAGATCTAATAAAACTAAAATTTTCTCTTTGTTTAACGGGATACCTTTATTATCTCTAGGGAGTTTTAAAATGCGTTCTCTCGTGCGACTGTCCGGAATGCTTACAAGAATATCTCTTGGGTATTTGGCATTTTTTCTCAGCGGTGGGCCAATTCTGTAAGCTTTGTCTATAAAAGGAGCTATGTTGTCTTCCAGCTTTAAAATAGTAGCTAACCAAGAAGCGATATAAATTCTTAGCTCAGTCTCACCTTCTGTGTTTTCAGGCACGTTACGAAATTTAAGGTTGGGTTCCCGCATTTTATTTTCAAGCATCATGATTTTTGTAGCAGCCCAGTCCTCCGATTTTTGCAGGCTCTGAATTTCGTCTTGAACTGTAACGGCTGCTTCAAGGGCTGATTCAGCTGCTTGTGAGACTTCGGCTAAGGTGGTAGTGATTGATTGTAGCTCGTCTCTAAGCGGTTGAACGGCCAAACGAACTTGTTCAGCTATCGTTGTCCCGATCGACGTCTCCAGTTGTCTGATTGTCGTTAAAAATTCGCGCCTGGAGAACACAGAGTCGTCTTCGTTAATGCTCTCCAGGTCTTGATTGTCGGCCATTTTGAGGTCCCGTTCCGGGGTGCTACCGGCCGAACTCGGAGTTAGATTTTTGGCCAGAAATTTTGTGAGCTGCTGAGCTTTAGGCGCGTTTTTGGACGCCCGATACGCTCCGTTTTTCCCCATTAGTTAAGTGGCAGCGGACCAATTTCGTCTTCTAGGTTGTTTTTGGATTTTTAAGGGCGAGGTGGGAGAGCTAATCTTCTATGCGTCCACCATTTTGGAACGCCAGGCTCCGCCCCAATCGAATAGATTCTTTTGAACTATGGTGCTGGAGAAGACTCTTGAGAGTCCCCTGGACTGCAAGGAGATCAAATCAGTCAATCCTAAAAGAAATCAACCCTGACCGTTCCCTGGAAGGCCAGATAATGAAACTGAAGCTCAGATACTTTGGCCACCCAATGAGAAGGGAGCACTCCCTGGAGAAGACCCTGATGCGGGGAAAGATTGAAGATCAAAGAAGACGGGGACGGCAAAGGATGAGATGGTTAGACAGTGTCACAGATGCAACGAACATGAAATTGAGCAAACTTCAGAGGACGGCGGAAGACAGGAGGGCCTGGCGGGAGCTGGTCCCTGGGGTTGCGAAGAGTCGGACTCGACTGTGCAACTGAACAGCAAAAAAATCTTGAAAACTGCTTTCAGGCTGATTTGGTGTTTGTGTGTTTTTCTTACAGCCAGTGTATTAGAAATCTGTTCTGCTGGAACAGGAAGTTTCTCCAGATTCTGGTACTACTAAAACAACAATCGTAACATTGGTCTTTCCAGCCTCTCTGCTGCCCAGGAGCTGGAGAGTTGAAAGCATCAAGTTTGTGTGTGTGTGTGTGTGTGTGTAAGTGTGTGCGCGTGCACACTGCCCCCAAATAAACCCTCAATGTTTTCCTCTAGGAAACAAAACTAACTAGATTCAGATGTCTTCTGCAGTTGATTTCCCTTTTTAAAAAATAAAAGAAACGGCTTATATTTATTCATGACAAGGAGAATGCCTCATAATGTGGAGAAAAGATGTGTATTTGCAAGCGGTTTATAGAAGCGGTAGTGTGCTCTGTGCACTAAGACTCATCGCGTGCAAATGCCACTGCCCTAGCTTCTCCCTGTAAGAGGTGGCTAGGTACTTACCCTGTTTCCCCGAAAATAAGACCTACCGAAAAAATAAGCCCTAGCAGGATTTCTATGCATTTGTGGTATAAGCCCTAGTGAGTCTTCTTGAGAAAAAATAAATATAAGACAGTGTCTTATTTTCGGGGAAACACGGTAGTATTAGGGCTGGGGGGGCAGGTTTCGCCCTCCCCCCTGCAGTGTTCCCCAAGCGCCATGCTTTACCTTTTACCCATAAGAATGAATGGCTGCCATTTACTTATAGCAGAGGAGTGTAATGGATAGAGCTCCAGGGTAGGATCTGGAAGGCCTGGGTTCTTCTCCCCCCCCCCACCGTGAAGCCAGGGTTGCCAGACTCCGGGTGGCGTCTGGAGACCTCCTGGAATTACAGCTGATCTCCAGACTACAGAGATCAGTTCCCCTGGAGGAAATGGCTGCTTTGGAGGGTGGGCTCTGTGGCACTATATTCTGCGGAGGTCCCTCCCCTCCCCAACTCTGTCCTTCCTAGGCTCCACCCCCAAATCTCCAGGAATTTCCCAACCCAGAGTAGGTGATGCCACGTACTCTCATCCTAGTACCTGAGTAGAACCACCACCCACAGTAGCTGTCCAGGAAAAAAGCTGTCTGGAGTGGGGTGAGGCTGGAGTGGGAAGGCAGAGATGGAAGTAGAAGGCATGCAGGCCTCCCACTGTAGGCACCTGTCCTGCTTTGGAAGAGAAGTTTCACAGGTACTGACTGGTTTCAGAGCAGACTTCCATAACTGGAAGCCCACATTCACCCCCCTCCAAGGCCTGCAGCTCAGGTGACACAGGGTAGCAAACTCTGAGCTAAAAAAAATCCGGGAGATTTGGAGATGGAGCCTGATGGGAAGGAGAGTCCTCAACAGGGTCGAATGCCTTAGAGTCCACCAGGGCTTTTTTTGTAGAAAAAGCCCAGCAGGAACTTATTAGCATAATAGGCCACACCCAACAGCAGAAACACATTAGCATATTAGGTCACACCCCTGACAACACAGCTCATTGGCATATTAGGCGACACCCCATGTTACCAGAAGTGTGGTTATCCAGCCACACCCACCTTTTGCTTCTTATTCTGTTTACCTTGTTGTCAAACCCCAGGGCCTTTTTTGTAGCAGGAACTCCTTTGCATGTTAGGCCACACACCCCTAATGTAGCCAATCCTAATGAGTGTCTGCTGTTAGGTGTGGCCTATTATGCTAATGAGTTCCTGCTGGGCGTGGCCAACTCAGGAGCCAGCCGGAACTCCGTTCCTGTGTGTTCCTGCCCAAAAATAGCCCTGGAGTCCACCCTCCAAAGCTGCCACTTTCTCCAGGGGAACTAACCCTCTGTCATCTGGAGATCAGTTGTAATTTTGGGAGATCTCCAGGCCCCATCTAGAGAACACAAGAGGTGGTTTGCCATCGCCCGGCTTCACATCACAACCCTCCACATCACCTCCCTTCCCCTCCTGCCCAGAAAATTGGCTGGTGGTCTAGAACTGGGACAAAAAACGTTATAGGACGCCATCTTGGATCTCTCATTCTGAATTTAAATTGTTATTGTTGTATATTGAACTTTAATGTTTTGTAGGTTTTATGGCACTATGCCTCTTTGTACATCACCCAGAGCCCAGCGTAAGCTGGGGTAGGGTGAAATAACAACAACAACAACAAAAAGAGGAACCACCACCACCCTGCTGGACCAGACCAGAAGTGCATCTAGTCCAGCATCCCGTTTCACACAGTGGCCAACCAGTTCCTCTGAATGGTCAACAATAGGGCATAGAGGCTGAGGTTTCCCCCGGTGTTGCCTCCTGGGTCTGGGATTGAGAGGCTGGCAACCATACAGGTGGGTGAGAAGGCTGGGGCCACTCCGGACACACTCAGAAGTACTCTGGTACTTACATCATCACACATTTGCAATGATAACTTTTATTCTAACAGTCATATTTCTAATATTTAGATATGTTAGGGTGGCATACAGTGGGGCGGTGCAAGGGTCGTAGAGTGGTTGTGGGGCCCTTTAAAGGGTCTTTTTGCGAGTGGAGCTGCAGCCGGTGACAGCCCCTCTCCCTCCCAGCTGAAACATTTAAAGGGCCCTCCAACTGATCAGCGGGCCATGTGCTCCGTGACGATCATCAGCTGAAGCCCTTTAAACCGCTGCAGGAAGGGAGGGAAAGAGGGTGGCATACAGTGGGGCGGTGCAAGGGTCGTAGAGTGGTTGTGGGGCCCTTTAAAGGGTCTTTTTGCGAGTGGAGCTGCAGCCGGTGACAGCCCCTCTCCCTCCCAGCTGAAACATTTAAAGGGCCCTCCAACTGATCAGCGGGCCATGTGCTCCGTGACGATCATCAGCTGAAGCCCTTTAAACCGCTGCAGGAAGGGGGGGAAAGAGGACATGGCTTGGGGTGTCACTTGGGGGTGTCCCCGGCCACCCCTGAAACACCTTGCAGTCGGAAGGGCGAGGGGACCTGGCAACTGAATCCAGTAGCCCCAGGGGTCATTTTGTAAAAAAGAGGTGCAGGAGCTCATTAGCATAACTCATTAGCATAGCTTATTTGCATATGCCACACCCCCTGAGATCACCGGAAGTGCGTCCGAAGGCAACACCCACTGCAACTTACCTGGCTGCTTCTTGCTCTGACTGAGGGCTGCTGGGAGCAGGGGGTGGGGCTTGTTGCATGTGCCCGCCCCCTGGACTCTTTACTGCCGGAGCTCCGCTCCTGTGCGCTCCTGCAGGAAATGACCCCTGAGTAGCCCCTTAGAAACTTTTCAGAGTTAGAGTATAAGCTTTGGAGCTTTGACTCTCAGAAGCTTATACCCTAAAACTAGGGTTGCCAGGTGCCCCCCGGCCACCAGCGGGGAGATGGGGAGGTAGAGTTGCCAGCTCCTGGTTGGGAAGCTCCTGGAGATCTGGGGGCGGAGCCTGGGGAGGACGGGGACCTCAGTGGGGCCCAGTGCCACAGAGTCCACCCTCCAAAGTATCCATTTTCTCCAGAGGAACTGATCTCTAGTCTAGAGACAAGCTGTAATTCCTGGGGATCCCCACGTCCCACCTGGAGGCTGGCATCTCCTACAAAAACCCTTCTGGTCTCTAATGTGCTACTTGGCTTGAATCTAACTGTACCCTCCAGTGCACGTTGGAATCCTCTGTTTGTACCAAAACATGCGGTCACTGTGGCTACAAAACTGTTGTTAAAAACGAATGAACAAAGTTCCACTCCAGTGGCACCTTTAAGACCAGCAAAGTTGGTTGGTCTTAAAGGTGCTACTGGACTCTAACTTTATTCTGCTGCTTCACCAACATGGCTACCCACCTGAGTCTGTGGTTAAAAATGTGTTTGAAGGGGGTAACTTAAGCAATACAGAGTGCACTGGAAATCCTTATATGGTCTTGCGGGGTGGGGGGGGGGAAGCTGCCATTTGTTCACTGGACAATTTATGGGATATAACCCTCACTCTTTGGCAGCCCCTCACTCTTTGGAGACAGAAGGGTTGAGGCAAAAAGAGGAGCTTGAACACTTCAGAGGTCAAGGAGGCAGGGGAGAGAAGGGGCAGGAACGATCCGTTTGGCTGCATACTGTGCAGTCTTTCTTCTCCAGATGGCAGCAACAAGCCCATCTGTGTCCCCGGGGTCATGCAGGGCAGTTCCTGTGCTCTAGCTATGTAACTGCTATTGACAATGAGGTCAAGGGGCAGAGGGAAATGGGGGTTGTCGCCAAACTGGAATGGCCCATTGTTCCATGTGGCCCATCCTTGACAAAGGCAGCAGCAGATGCTGAAAGTGAAAGTGAAAGGTCCAGAAATGACAGGTGAAGATGATTGTCTGATTTCTTCCATAAAAATAGTTTTCCATAAACTATCAGAGATTGGTTTTGGCTCCAGAGCAAAGTTAGGGGCTTATAGTTATGTAGCTGTAATTAAAAAATAATTCATAAAGATGTTCAGTCAAGCTCTTTGGTAGCCCTGGTTTTCTTTCTTTCTTTCTTTCTTTCTTTCTTTCTTTCTTTCTTTCTCTCTCTCTCTCTCTCTCTCTCTTTCTCTCTCTCTCTCTCTCTCAGTTTTGATTGACAGGCACATGTGCTGGATACATTCAATTTAAGGGTTGGTTTGAATTGCTTTTGAGTTTTTCTATGGATGCTCTAGGTTTGGGCTTCCCTGTTCCCTCCCTCCGGTGGCAAGATGAAATCTCCCCCAAATCCTGTTCCTGGGGAGTCCCCTGTCCCCTAAGAACAAGATTTCAGGGTTGTTTCAGGCAACTGCAGAGCAGGGGAGGGCTGAGAAAGTTGCATTCAACACATCCTTCCACCTGCGAAAAGCAGAAAAACTCCCAGGGGGGGATCAAAGCCACTGTTATGTCTCAAGAATACAATAATACTCCCCAATGTTTCCTTTGTCAAATCTATACTTTGCTGTTCTGACTGTAGACCACTAAAATCCAATGACACATACAGAATTTTAATTTCAGAATGACAGAGTACTGGGAAAGCATCAAGCAGTAGCAAAAATAAACACAGATTTTAAGAAATAATGATGTTAGTTGTTTTTTAAATCCAGTAGGATTCTAGCCTACGAGGTCTTCCTGTGTCTTCATTTGCACTTGCTGGTCACAAATACAAAGGAAGGAACCCTGGGTGTATCTCAAGGTGCGCTGGCCACTCTATATGGCTCCACCATTGCTCAGCAGCAGGGTCATATTGCACCACACCCGTGACCCTGTATAGGTTATTAGAAAAGATCATACAAATATAATAAAAGGTGTGTTGGTAAAAAAAAAAAACCGCGGGGGGGGGGGGGGATCCTGAACAGCACTGCCACCTGGGAAGATGGAGTAGGGATCCTTCTTTCAGCATCCCCTATTCTGGAGTCCTCATGAAATAAAATTAACACACAAGTATCCCAAGGCCAAGGAACCAGGGCCCTGTAATGAAGAGAAGTAACCTGCTGCTTTAATAAAGTAAGACAAGTATTCATCTCACTGAATGCCTATCAGGTGACTTCAGTGTATGGAAATTTGATGGATGTTAAAAAGACAGGGATGCTTCAGCAAGGAACACTTAATGATTAGGCGAATAAAACAGGGGCACTACACTAGGGGAGATAGGGATTACAAACAAGGGAAATGGCTGTCACTATGACAAGCAAAGAGCGTGGAGGGAAGCTGCGTACACTGTCAACACCTTGAGAAGGTACAGTGTGGAAGCCGGTGTAATGTAGGGGTTAAAGTCTTGGACTAGGATTGGGAGACCCAGGCTGAAATCCCCGCTCTGGCATGGAAACTAACTGAGCCAGTCATTCTCTCTCAGCCTACCCTACCTCACAGGGTTGTTGTGAGGATAAAATGGAGGAGGAGAAGGAGGAGAATGATGTAAACGACTTTGGGGCCTCCTTGGGGGGAAACTGCTTGTGCATAAATGAAGTAAATAATCCAATGTTCAAAGGGCATTATGCATTCATTCTCTCACTGTTGTCTGTACAACAGCCCTGTAAGGTGGTTACTGTGATAGCTTGTAAGCCATTTTAGGTCTCCATTGGAGAGAAGAGTGGGGTATAAATGAAGTAAGTAAATTAAAAACAAATAAATGCAATGTGTCCATGTGTGATTTTGTCACAAAGTGCTATATGATAGCCTCTCCCCCTCCAGGGATCGTTGTAAGTGAGGGACAGTTCACTCTCTCTGGCAGAGGGTGAAGGCGGGTTTTGTCCCCCTCACAACAGTATCCCCCTGTGCTTGGTTCCACTTTTCTCTGTAGGGGCGAATACCCTCCAGGATGGAACAAAAAAATGAACATTTATATAATGTGGAAAGGAGTGTACTTGAACACACAGCCAAGGTTGGGGGCTGTTCCATTTCTCTGGTGGCCCCAGTACTTGAGAAATAAACCTGCTTTTGTCTCCATAGCCGCCGCGCCCCCCTCGGAAGATTCTGTTTCTTGGTCACATTATGGTGTGGTGGAGTCTTAAGAACTGGCAGACGGATGGATAAACCGTTGCATTATCTGCATCCCACATCCTGTTGCTTCTGGAGTCTGGCAGGCCCTCCTTATTTATTTTGGGATGGCCCCACAGCCTGGCATCAGAGCCCCCCTCACATATTGTTTCATCTTCTGCTCCACAGTTTGCCCGGCTGGCTGGCTCTCTCTCCCCTTCTCCTCTCAGGGAGCCTTACGCCAAAATAGTTATAATTTATGGGCCCTGAGGAAATAGTCACCCACCAGTCTCTCATCCAGGACCATTCCCTGCAAATGTCTCCACAGAGAGATGCCAAGTGGCACCCAGTAGGAGGGCCATTTCCTAGACTTGATGAGGAAAGAATGTGCCGGGGTTGGTATGTCTGACCAAGCTGCTTTGTTCCAAGTAGAGGGGAGGCCAAAATTGGCTGGGGAGACAGTGGTTGTGTAGGAAGAAGCTTCAGCTGTGAATGACATGGAGAGGACATGGTGAATTGCATGAGAGCTTTCTGCATGGTGTAGTGGTTCGACTGTCAAAGACTGGTTTGTGGGGGACCCAGCTCTGAATCCTCGCTCTTCTTTGGCAGCTTGCTGGGTGATGTTGAGCCAGTTAGTCTCTCTCTCTCAGCCTGACCTTCCTTACAGGGTTGTTGTTGTGAAGACAAAATGGAGGAAAGGAAAATGAAGTTGGAAGCTGCTCTGGGTCCCCATTGGGGAGGAAAGTGGAGTGTAAATCTAAACAAATCAATATATAAAGTGATGAATGTCACAATAAATGAAAGCTGCATCCCGGGGCAGCCAATGGAGGATGGTGCACTCCAGAGGCTTGCAAGGTTACTTGCCACTCAGAGATTGTTCCTTTATTTTGAACAATGCATAAGTAGCAGGAGAGGTTGCAGGGCTATTCTCTCCCTGTCCCCCTTCCCCAGGTCCTATTATTCCATCTACACATTACAAAGTCCTGTTTGTTGGGGGACAACAGAAGGATTTTGCACCACACGTGCAACGCACCCTGTCTCTTTTCTCTTTGCAACCGCAGCACACAGGGAGAAGCGGATTTAGCCTCCCCGTCCCATGTTTTTTTTTTGCTTCTGCAAACTGCCCCATGGAGTCCCTATTGGCTCCAAGGGAAAAAAAAATATTACACTACTTCGATGGCTACACCCAAGTTTCAAAGTCAACCCTCTTCCCCTGTTTACTGAAGCAAGTGGATTTCCCATTTTTCTCTTTGACACAAGTGAAAGGAGCGTGAAGAAGAACTAGCAGGGGATGGGTTGGCATCCTCTGCCATTGCCTATTGCTGTGCTGAAAATTGGCACCCCTGGTCTTTAGTGATTCTTTCACTGCCCCTGTACGTTTGCAGGAAAATAGTTACGTTGCAATAACCTATAACTGACCCCGTGCCTGCAGCTGATGAACAACTTAATACATTATGATTTAAAAAAAATCAACCACGGACAGTTCAGCAAAACTAACATTTTTCTTCTCAGTGGCTTTCTGGAATAAGGAGGTTTTCAGTAGATACTGGAAGGCCTGTAAATGAGGAAGCAAAATGAAGACCCTGCAGAAAGAAGTTTCACCATTTAGTTCCGCTTGACCTGTCAAATGAAATTTGGTTTTGTGGGATTTCTCCATGCACACATGAATGTGGATATCTGGCTGGGAATCAGAATTTTCATTTCTGAGCCATGTTTATTAAACTCTGCATCTGTTAATAGTTGAGCCATGTGTGTATGGCTGTATTTTAATGTGATGGTAGGGTAATAATAATGAAAATAGGTGTGAGAGGAGTAGGGAGATTGGTCTGCTGGATGCTGATGTCCCAAAAGCTGTGTTCTAGTGTGCATTTCACAGAACTATTTTGTTGGTTTTTTCCTCCTTGGAGGTCGCCAAGGGGCACCAGGGAGACTTTCTTCCAGGGGAAAAGTCAGACATTCCCCAGACATAGCCTTTTACCTCCCATCTTCCTCGGCATTTCAATAGTATCTCCCCTCACACCCTGGCAAAACGGTTCCAGAGGAGAAAACAGAAGAGAGAGCCATGTGAACATGAAATGTTGTATACATACATAGGTGATGTTAAAAAAGAAACATGGTAGACAGAAGCACCACAAGACTGGAGTAAAAAATGTAAAAATCAGATAACCATTGGGGGAAAAAAGTTGTTACATTATTTATGGGCATCACTGAAGAGGCACGAATACTTGCTAGAAGAGGAATTTACTTCATCTCCAAATCCAGTCTACTCTCTCAAGTTTTGCAAGCTGTCAGATTTAGACCTGATTTAATTTGGGGGTTTTTTTTGGGGGGGGGAGGCATATGGATTCCCCATATCTTTAACAGGCTATTTAGTAATTTATTTATGCATTTGGTACACTTTTAACCCTCTCGTTCCTCCAAAGATCTCAGGGGATCATACATCCTTCTCACCTCCATCTTATCCTCACAACAATGCTCCGAAGCAAATTAGACTGACAGAACAAAATCTCCAGAGGCACCTTTAAGACCCACAAAGTTTTATTCAAGGTATTAATCTGTTACCCAAAACTGCTTGTTTGATTGGGGAATTCGGCTTAGCAAGAGGGAGTAACTTGAGATCTTTTCACCTGTGTATATGGAGGTCCTTCCCCAAATGAACCAGGCTGTTTAACTAATAGAGTGTTATTGAAACTGATAGAATAGTAAAGTGCACATACCTAAATACATAGTAAATCAATCATACAAGGTCTAACCAAGAAATAAAGATTGTAGCAGGGAATAGAGATGAGGGTAGGCTTTATTTACCTATCTAGAAGCTTCGGTCCACTGAAGGGAAGAGCGACCAGCAGTTGGCACTTGCAGTTGACGAAAGGGTGTTTTTTCCCTCACTCTGACAGAGAGTGTGATAGGCCCAACCAAGATCGCCCACTGAGCTTCCATGGCAGAGCAGCAGAGGCCTGAACATGGGTCTCATGGGACCTCATATGGGCACCTTTACCAGGAAGCCATGAAGGTTCTCACATATCTCTGGTATGCATGGCATCCATTGGAGAAGGTGAGGCAGCCACCCCAGAGTCTGCCTGAGTGAGGCAGGTGCCTTGGGCATCAGATGTCCACTGCTGTCAGAGGTCATTTCGGGGGGGATCGCGGGGGATCGCAGTTCCCCCGGGTGAGGTGCAGGGGGCGGGGCACACAACAAAGCCCCGCCCCTTGTTCCGGCCACCCCCTTCTTCCAGCCTCATTCTGTTGCAGAAGGAGGAAGAAGCAGGAGGGTAAATCGGCCGTCCTCCCCCTCTGCCTGGCCAAGGCCACTCCACATGGCCTCCGCAAGGACTCCCAGCCCCATCCAGTAGCTTCCCCGAGGTAGCTGTGTTAGTCTGTTGCTGCAAAATAGTCCAAGAGTTCAAATAGCACCTTTAAGACTAACCTTTAAGACTAAGACTGAGTGGTGGGTGTGGCCTTATGATACACTTCCGGTGATGTCAGGGGGGGTGGCAGATGCTAATGAGTTATGCTAATGAGTTCCCCCTAGCTCTTTTTCTACGAAACGACCCCTGACTGTTGTAAGTAGGTCTGTTGAAGCTAGGCCTCATGGACTGATTCTGGTAGCCTCCAGGCAGCACAGGCTTGACCTTGCATCCAGGCCAGGATATCAAGACTGAGGCTACAGGAGGGATGGCTTGTTGTGCCTAGGGGTTAAACATCTGTTTTGCCTGTGGAAGTTCCCAGGTTCAATCCCCACCATCTCCATCTGAAAAAGATCCTGTAAGAGGGGATGTGATTTGGCATCTCCAACTGAGACCCTGAAGAGCTGCTGCCAGTGAAGGCTGACCTTGGTAGACCAAGGGGTTGGACTCAGTTTAAGGCAGATGTCTTATGTAAAATTGTAATGGGAGGCACTGGGTAGGTCAAAGAAACAGGAGCGATGTGCCCATTGGTGTAAATGTTGAGTTGACACATTAAATTGCATTATAATCTAACAAGAGCAGGAAGAGGGAAGGCCAGAGGACTGGGTAGGATACATTTCTGAATTAATGCATTTGCTGTTTATGCCGACGTGGAAGGGTCAATCGAGGTATCAATATCCTAGCTACACTATTGCAAGCCTCCCTGTTTAGACAGGCGCGCGCGCTTCCCCCCTCCCCATATTTTGATGGATCACGATGCTTCAGCACGAGCACCGTTTGGGAAGAAAGCTGTAGCTCTTTACTTCGAATGCAGTCATGTTCTGGTGTGTGGTGGTGGTGTTTTTTTTGAAGGATCGCAAAGAATTCGCTCTTCCTTCCGGGTTACGACCGATTTAAAACGTGCCTTTGATTCGAGCGCCGTCTTGCCCTGTTGCGCTGGGTCTCTTCATTCCGCCACCCCCACCCCCACCCCGGTACAGAGCGCCAGCGGGCGAGCTTCGAGCGCGGGCTCTCTCTTCGGCCGATGCCTGGCGAGGCTCACCAGCTGCTGCCCTACTCGGCCAGCCAAGGCCGCCCCCTCCGAAGAGGCGTGGCCGCCCCTGCCCTCCTCTCCTCTCCTCTCCTCTCCTCTCCTCTCCCCTCCGGCGGCTGGAATGTTTGTTAGGTAAACACCGCATAGTAGAGTTCCTGGCCACGCCCACTCCCCCTCGCGCCGGGCCAATGGGAAGGCCGGAGCGGTTTCAAGGCTACTCTCCGTGCAGCGCGCCCCTGGACTGCTGGCAACAAAATAACAAAAGCGTCGAACGTTGCAACAGTAACGGGGCTCCCCCGCCTCCGCTGCCCTCCCCGGGGCTCCTCCAGGCGCGCGGGAGCGCCCGCTTTCTCCGGACGCCGGGAGCTGTCAGCCTGTCGCCAGGTGCAGAGGAGGGAGCCGCGGCTGGTTGTTTATCCGGAGGAAGGAGGAGGAGGCGAGGAGGAGGCGGGGAGACTGGAAACCGCCTGTGTCCCATTTCCTCTCCCTCTGTGTGTGTGTGTGTGTGTGAGAGAGTGTATGATTCTCCGCTGGGCTTGAGTTGGTCAGACATCTGCACATGGGATGCTCACCTGGCCCTCCACAGTTGGCTGAGCCTCAGTTTCCCTTTCGAAGGGCATGAGAGACGCTACAGAGCCAAGGAGGGGAAGAGGAAAGACGGCAATTTCCCAGACTCTGAGTCAAGCCTTTCCTTTCTTTCTTTGTTTATCCTCCTCCTCCTCCTCCTCCTCCTCCACCCTGGACATTTCCCTCCTCTTTCTCTCCCCCCCTCCTCCTCCCAACCAAAGGATCCCCAGGGTCTGTGGGATTGTTAGATGGAAAGCCGGTCCATCATCACCCAAGTGCAGAGGGACGAAGCCTTGGTGCTTTCAAAACAAGGTAAGGGGTGGGTGGGTGCAGTGGAAGTTGGGAAAGTTTGGCTGGTTTGTTGTTGTTTTGCAAGAAGAGAAGACGGGCAAAGTGCGGGTGCTTGTGTGCGTGTGGATACGCGGCCGCGGGTGAGCCCTTCCCCGCGTTACTCTCCCGGATCCGGGAAATCGAAAGGGGCCCCGATCCCTCTAGTCCTGGCGGGAAATCGGGCATGTGGCTTAAACGCTTATCAGCCTCGCCCGGTTTTGCTGGAGAAGAGTCCGGCGCCCTCCGAAGCGGCCCCTCTCTCCGTGCAGACGATCGACGGGGCTTCCTCACCGGCTTGTCATTCCTCTCTTTAATGTAGGGTTGGTGTGGGGTGGCAGGCAGCGAGACCGGTTCTCTACGGTCGGTTTCTTTCTTTCTCCCCGGTAGATTTCCAGTAAACAGGATTCTGAAGGGGGGGGGGGGGTTAAGCCAGATTCCTCCGGCGCCTCGCTCCCCGCGCTTCCCCCCTGGGGTGGGCTTGTTTTTGTAGCTCGCGATCGCCCCTCGCGTCTCTTCCACACACACCCCCCCGCGCCTCGAGAGGCTGGGATTTTGGGGGGATTTTCATAAACATGTCAGTGATGTGGCCAGGCGAGAGCCCGCCAGCCAGCGGTTGTTTTTCACGCGACCTCCTCCGGTTCTCCCTTCGCTTTTATTTATTTATTTATTTTTTTGCGCGAGCGTAACGCAACACACAACACACACATTTTGCTGCCCAGCACATCCGAATGTGAAAGGGTGTTTTTTTAAAAATCTCCCCCTCCTCCTTTCCGAAGTCTGAAATGTCGGCGTGAAATAATGTTTCCCTGGGATCCCCGCCCTTCGCTCCGCAAAAAAAGGGGAGCCCTTAAAAAAAAAAAAAAAAGGCAAATTCTTAGATTTCGAATACGAATGTGGCGCTCCCCTCCCCTCCCCTTAAGCCCTTTCTTCTCCTCCCTCTCCCTTGCTGCTTCCCAGATTTAAGCTGTCGGATCTCCGGATCTCAGAGTGGGCGTTTGTGCCTGACGGTCCTGGGTGTCAAGGAAATGGGTCTATTTGTTTTGCAAAGGGTAACTTGATTCCAGCCCTTGGAATCCGTTCAGATGTTTGTCCTCAGTGACGACCCGCGCCTTGCTAAGCCCTCACAACCGTCGCTGGGCTTGTGCTTTAAAAAAGAGGCTTCCTTCCTCTTGGAAGGCAAGCCCCAATGGGAGTCGCTGGCGCCCGGCGCCCATCGCCTTCCCTCCCCCACCCTGTCCCTTATTTATGCCCGTGTCGATTCAGCTGATGTTTGCTAACCAGCCTTTTCCTCCTCGCTATTGGCTGCCAGCTCCCCTCCCCTTTGGGTGCTTGGGGGAAAGGGTTCTCTCGACCCCAGTTGCCTTGCAAATTGCTGAGCACCCAGCCCGTGGAGGGGGCAACATCTGGGCTCCCTCCCCTTTGACGCTAGGCAGCCAGATCAAAGTGTGTTTACTCAGAAACAAACCCCATTGACTTTGGTGGCATTGGTGTGTGTGTGTAAAGTGCCCTCAAGTCCTAACCGACTTACGGTGATCCTGTAGTGTTTTTCAAGGCGAGAGATGAACAGAGGTGGTTTGCCATTGCCTGCCTCTGCGTAATGACCCTGGTATTCCTTGGTGGTCTCCCATCCAAATACTAACCAGGGCCAACCCTGCTTAGCTTCCAAGATCTGACTAGATCAGGCCACGCTGTGCCACCCAGGTCATTTACTAACAAGTAATTCCAAAAGAAAGCTGCATTACTTGCCTGTAGCAAAACCGAGCAGGAGCCTGGTAGTACCTTAAAAAAAGACTGACCAGGTTTATTCCAGTGTAAATTGAATTGCATCTGATGAAGCGAGCACTGACTCGCCAGTGTTTATACTGGAATAAATTCTGCTAGTCTGTAAAGTGCTGCTGGTCTCCTGTTGTATCTCCAAGTAGGTATGTTAAAATGGCATTGCAGCCAGATCCTATGCAGAATTGAGGTGTGCCTAGACCCATTTGTACCAAGGATTGGGCCGTGCATTTTGTTTGAAACACCCTAGGAAAATTGGAATAGATCCGCTTGTGAGTTAACGAGGAACCTCTCTCTTTTTTGCTTAATGAAATTTTTTAAATTAAGTATCTCACATAAACAGCTGCTGCCAGACCAAACCTGGCAGCCGGCCCCCCTGGTCTCAGTAATGGGACTAATGCATGCATGCACGGACATACACATTTTCCCGAAAAGAGATTGCGAAATCCAATCACCTCTCTCAATGTCAGGATTTTCAAGAAGTTGTCCAACAGCAAACATCAACAGAGGGTTTCTAACAGATTATAATTTAATCAGCACAAGATGCTATCTGTATAAATGCATCCAGGTCCTCTGAATTGGGGGGTGCCCCTTACAGTTCCACAGCCTTGGTGTGCTCTGTTGGTTTTAATGCTCTTTTCTTTGCCACTTGAGAGATTAACATTCCTCTTGAGTGAGTGATTCCACGCACCACCTGTTCTGAGAAGTGAAAGTAGGGTTATGTTGGAGGATTTAGGCTTGCAGCAGTCCTAGGTGTGTTTCCTCTGGAGTAGGTCCCAGGAGGACAAGGCATGTGTTGGATCCGTCTGCAGGGGAGGCGGAAATAACCTGTTGTTGCAGAGTGAATCTTTCATGTAACGTTTAGGCCTCTTAAATTTCAAAATTAGATTGGGTGTCACCGGATTCTTTCTTGGCAATTCTTGTTTTACGTGTTTGTCCCTTTCCCTTTTCTGTCAGTTTGTTGCTTCTTAGTGTATTCTAAAATGGCTTTTTTGTTGTTGCTCCGACAGCTATTCTAGGCACCATTTTACTGTGTCCCTTTTTCAGAAAATGACATTTTTTAAAAAATGGCCTTTATCCAGAAGAGGACTAATTCAGAAACGAATTCCTTTTGCAGGGAAAACGCAACAACACAAGAGGCTAAGCAGTGGTGTGTTCGGTTTAATTTTTATCTCGCCTTCCAAGTATTTTAGGGACAGCATACATCATTCTGTTTTCTTCCATTGTACCCTCACAACAGCCCTGTGAGGCGGGTTAGGCTGAGAGTGTGTGTGTGGAACTGGCCCAAGGTCACCCAGTAAGCTTCTGTGATGGAGAGGAGATTTGAACCTGGGTCTCTGAGGTCCTAGTCTGACACTATCTAACCATGTCGGAACAAGCATATGCCTGCTGTCAACCAGCTCGCAAAAACTCTAGTCTGTCCTCTGCTCTGAAGGTTACTAAGTAGAACTAATAAGCACAATGAAGAGGCATTCACTAGCAGTGTTTTCTGCTCTTCGTATGGTCAAGGCATATAAAGGAAGGCTGTTGTGAGATCCTTGTGGGACGCTGAGGTTCCTAGATATTTGTCTCCGTGTGTGTTCAGTCTCTGTGGGTGGCGAGGCAGAAAAAATGTGAGTAACTCTCACCAGCTTGATCAGCCAAAAGAAGAGAGGATTTTGAGTGGTTCTTTGTAATCTCTTGTTTTGGGTTTTGGCTCCTCACCAGCACCACGCAGGCTTCTCCTTCCACCCCACCCTCCCCACAGTGTTTTCCTTTTTAGATCTATGCTTGTAGAAGGTACTATAGCTCCTAAGTTTGGGCTGGGCATCTAATATGTCAAGAAAGGCTGTAGCTGAGAACATTAAAAGTGTTCTGCTCATTAACAACAATCCAAAAAGCCAGAGAATTTAATTGTCAACAGGTTTGATACTTATGCTAATTGCAAAAACAGACTAGTTAACGGCTGTTGTGAAATGATGCAATTCACCCTCAAACCAAAATGTACACATCTTGCGTTTGGGGTATATTTCCATCCCAAGCTAAATCCCCCCATGTAGCCAGGGGTTAAAAATGTCAACGTTTTTCTGTTTGGTTGTGGTTGTCAGGCTGTCTGTCTTCAGAGCACTTAAAAAAGGTTTTCCTGAACAACTGTTTTCTTCATGGGGTAGGAAAAAATTCTCCAACAGGGTATTTTAGTACCCCATGGTGTTAAAAGAACCGCTATGGCAAAAGTGCATAGGGGGTTATTTTCTACCCAGGATTTTACAGAAAGTAAATTCTAGGTGGTAAGTGGCTGTACTTTGGGAACACTGTTTATTACTCTACAGGTGACAGTGTTTTAAGAGGAAAAGGTTCTAGAGCCACTTTTCTTTGCATTCTGCCTCCCCCCAAAAGCACAATTGGGGTGGTAGCTAATTCATCCCAAGGGTATTTTCAGGGTCAAAGAAAACTGTGAGAGTTCACAACTTGAATGAATTTAAATGAGCCCCTTCCTAGGGGGTCTGTTTAGCTGCTGAAGACTGCTTTCGTTCATAGCCAGCAGCCTGTAGGAGAAGGCCTTTTGGTACTGTTAGGTTGGCCCCTACCGGCTTCGGGGCTAAGGGGCAAGCAGAGCTGATATCTGCCCCAGCTCACAGATTATGCCCCTGTAAAGAAATCCAAAAGGGCAAGCTGTCTGCTACATGGTGGCATTCTTGGGCTTCATGGAATGTTTGTCCATATTTTGCAATGCTCAGATAATGTTTAACCCGTCGATTGCCTAGGATGTTAAGTTGACGTATGAAGGAACAGTTAAAAGAGAGCCACTGTGGTGTCGTGGCTAGAGTGCTGGACTCAGCCTGAGCTACCGCACAGGATTGTTGTGAGGATAAAAGATGGAGGAGGGGCAAATGCTGTATGCTGCTTTGGGTCCCCGTTTTGAAGAAAGGCGAGAATAAATGAAATAGAGTGGGTGATCTTTATCCTAAAGGGGTAAAGGAAGGGAATGGTAAAGGAAGGGTTGTTATTAACAAATATGTTATCAAGAAAAGAGAATAGTTGTTCATGGCTATTCTCCAGAGCTGTGGAACTCCCTTTCTTTAGAGTCCTGGCGAAGTCTGGGATACCTTCTGGAAATGCTGCAAAGCTTTCTTTGGTTGTTTTTATACTTCACCGATTCTCCGTTGTACATCTGTAGCTACTGTGGGCACAAAGGCATTTGAGTATTCATAGTGCCGGTGGAGCTTGGTTGCGCATGGGACTTCCCACTTGACTTTCCTCGGTCATTCCTTCTTCCCCATGCCGTCAGGGCACTTTTGGCCCCTTTCAAAAAAAGAAAGAAAGTTGTTCTGTCACGATAGTGTTATTGCAAGTGATACAGCAGTGCCATTTGTTAAAAAATAAAAACCAGCAAAAGTCATTTGGTAGGATAAATCTAGCCATTTATTTATTTATTTTACTTCATTTCTATTCCAGCTTTCTCCCCAGTGGGGATCCAGAGTAGATTACCAAGTTGGGGGGGGGATGGTGTCCATGAGGGGACAATGGCAGCAAGATGGTGCTGGAATAGGTGGGAAATAGGTTCGGAAATCTGCACCTTCCCATACACACGGTAGGACAACCTTGACTGTAATCTTTTCATAATGATCATAGCAGAATGAGAAAAGCCAGGAAGTACATGAATGGACTACAACATTATACAGAATCCCCCCCCCCCAAAAAAAAAGACTGCTCCATTTTGGGAGCCAAGGCGGAGCAAAATGATCCTGTGGAAGCAGCCTTGGGTGAACTGGGTTGTAATAACAGGGATCAAATAGGTCTGCTGTGTTGTTGTTTTTTTATTGTCTGTGTTGTCTATACCTTTTTCATTGTCTCTCTTCTTAAAGTGGGTAACTGCCTTGAGTTTTGGGACGAGGCTGGAGAGAATCAGAAATAAGATGAATAAGTAATGCTACAGACAAGATATGTTCCTGGAAGGCAGGTTTAGCCTATACAGTCGAGGAAGACCTAGTCAGAGTCAATAATGTACAAGCTTAAGATCAGGGGAGCTCAGACATACACAAATAAAGGTTCTGGAGCGGTATCCTCCTCAGTCTGCGGAAGCAAAACCAGCAAGGAGTCTGGTGGTTCTCTGAAGACCGACAGCTGTATTGTGGCATAAGATGATGCCTCAGTAAATCGGTCTTTAAGAAGTCAACAGATGTTTTGTGTTTTTTTGGGGGGAGGGAGATGAATACACTGAGTACATTCACTGAACTGTAGCTGTAAAATAAATTTGGTTCCGATTGCTGATGTGGCTCAAGCTAATGCCACAAATGCGCCCTAGAATCCCAGAAACCCTTGTCATTTAAGAGGCGTATGATTTTGGCTAAAGTAGATGTGGGCCTAATTGGATCTCCAATAAGAGGCAGCCATTAAGGATTGTGCCTGGAGCTGGATGGCCCAGGCAAGCCCGATCGCACTAGATCTTGGAAGCTAAGCAGGGCCTGGTTAGTACTTGGATGGGAGCCCACCAGGGAATACCAGAGTTGCTATGCAGAGGCAGGCAATGGCCAACCACCCCTGAATGTCTCTTGCCTTGAAAACCCTACGGGGTTGCCGTCAGTCAGCTGATACTTGAAGGCACTTTACACACACACGTTCAGTAGTGTCCCTTGTAGGGAGAACTGTTAGAAGCACCCACCCCAAGCTCAATCTGGAAGGGGTGCGCAAAAAAAAAGAAAAGAAAAGACATCAGCTGAAAGAATTTGAAGCTGTGCAACATTTCTGCTTAGAATCATGAAGGCAGCAATCCTAAATGGACTTGACTACGGAGTATAATCTTATGGAATTTATTTCCAAATTAGGGGTTTGCAATGGAAGTTTTGTTTTCAAGACGGCATCAAAAAGGACAGATGTCCGTGTGCTCAGAGGCTTAGTAGGAGCAGCAGGCTAGCGAAATGGAATCTCTGCAGCGTCTCCTTTGGTCTCCACAGCCTAACACAGCACAGCACATTCAGGTTGCACACCCATGCACTGTTACTTGAGAGTAAGTCCAATTGAATTCTATGGGACTTTAAAGCAGATGCTGCAATACTACCAGCAAAAGAGGAGAGAGCTTGAAATGCTAGCACCAACACCTTTAAGATTCACAGTTCAGAGAGTCGCCCGGTCGTGTCTCCAAGGGATCCTTTCATGGGCAACTCCTGGTTCACATTCCCTAAATTCTGTACCCATTTCATTCCAGATTATATGTTTAATCTGCATAAAACCATAGCCTGAGGTAGAGTGGACAAACCAGGCACAGAAGCAGGGACCTGCCCTGAGTTTAGGAGTTATTTTGGTAGGGGGGGATGAACCATTTCAATTTGGGTAGACATAATAGAATCTCGGGTCCTGGACTTCCGCAGTTTTCTAGGGAGCCTGTGGAACGGGAGCTTCCAGGAGGATGTTGCTGCCTTTGCTGTGTGTGTGTGGGTGGGGAGCTGGTCTAGTATATTGGAAGATCTATGCCAGCTCTTTGATTTACTCCTGACGGGACCCTTCCCTTTCTCTGCCAGCCTACATGTGCCACCTACTCCACCTCTTACTAAAAACAGCCGCTTTGGAGAAGAGCCTCTCCAAATCCACCCCCCCCCAAACAGCTTCTAAATGGCCAGCAACATTGGAACAAAGCAAACACTAACTTGTGCCACCAACTTTAAGTGGCAGGATGAATTCTTATGTGTGGACGTGGCTCTCTTTGCATTCCTGTGCGCCTTGAAATGGTAAATCTGTATGGTGTTGGTTTTTTTAAAAGGATCAGAGTAAAAGTCTGTTGATTGGACCTGTTGTAGAACAGCCTGCAATTGGGATCTGAGATTTTTTCTCAATATTCTCTGCTCTGTCTTGTTCTTGTGGGTCTAATTCAGTGGGCCTCAAACAGTTAGTTGCTATATATATTGTCCAGGTTGCAGGGCCCCCTAGAATTTAGACTGTTTGAGAGACACTACTTTACTTCTTACAAGAATGTTTGGAGTGATTTTGTCTCTCCTCTGTTTGAAACATGCACCATGTACCTTTAAAAAGACAGCTTCATGTCTTGAAATCTGCCTCACTGATAAACAAGGACAGCGGTGTAGTATGAAGTTATGCTCCATGTGAATTCTCTTAGTCAGCAGTGTTTGCACATGCATTGTTGGCTGAGTTATGGCCTCTTTTATTTTTAAGGAAGAAACACCCCCTCTTTCATTTTCTTAATACTGCATGACATACTGCATGAATAGTTATGGTTACTGTTCTGAATTTGGATACATGACTGCTTAGACTCTTTAAGCCAGGTGGTTAAAGGGCTAAAGCCCCCATTCTCCCCCTCCTCAAGTACCTTTAGCATCAACTTGGTTTCCAGAAAGAAACCAGCCAAAGCTTTTCCGTTGCTTACAAAATGACAGGGGGGAAAAATTGCTTGTTACATTTTGTGTGGGTGTGGGGGGCTTCTGTCAAAAGCACAGGGACAAAAAAAGGTAAAAATGTAGGATTGTTATTTGAACATTCTCCTCAAGCTAGGTGACGCCCCCTAATGTTCCATATCTACATTTGGAAAATGTAGAATTCTATGGGCTTTTCAAATGACCAGGTGGTGTGGGATTTTTTTGTTGTTGATGTTGCTGTGTTGTATGCATAGTGTTAAGCCCACAAAATACTTGTTTCTGCCCCATTAGTGTTTTTAGCAATATAAACATAAGGGGGGGAGGGGTTTCTGCAAAGGGAAGCTTGGTTTTTCTCAGCCTTTTAAAGGAAGACAAGAGCTATGCTGTCAGGTAGGTGTGGAATCACTTAAGACATTAATGAGGCCTTCCTCAGAGAGGTGGTAGCCCTCTGTTCTTTTTAAAGGGACATATGGACACCAATGTTCCCTCTAAGCTGAGGAGTCTTGTGAGCAAAAATTCTACTTTGTGAGCTACTGGCATTAAAGTTGTGAGCGAGCCATTTGGCTGCTGCATAAATGAGTTTGCTCTGGAGCCATCCTTCCTGAGCAAAGACAAAAATGTGTGAGCCGGAGGCTAAAAAACTGTGAGCTAGCTCACACTAACTCAGCTTAGAGGGAACCCTGATGGACACTACTAGGAATACACTGAATAAGTTCTCACTATTTACAAAAGAAAGACAATCAAAAGCATTTTTTTAATTAAAAAACCCAAAAGCAATGCTGGGATAAGATGTGGGAAAGTGTATTTTGGCTCAGCAGTGACGTCACAGGTATTATCCAGTAGGTGTCAATGACAGTTAATTGTACAGGAAGATTACAGACGTCTTCCTCTCTTGCTAGTGGGGGGGGGATGGTATTTTACTATGCGATGCAGCATTAGGGTTTGAGTGCGTGCAAAAGGCAAATTCCCCACCCGAGAAGCACACCCTGGAGGGAAGACGTTGTCTCCTTGAGATCAAAAGGTTAATTGATCAGTTGAAAGACTAATTTTCTATATAAACCGTTACAGCTGGGAGGAAAAAGGTGTTCAAAGTTTAGGATCCTACCCAATGCAACAATCCAGCTATGCATGTCAGTATTAGATTGTTTGGAGCTTAATGAATAGGTACCTAAAATTTATCAAGATCCAAGTTTAATATTTGTGGGCAAGAGGTGTGTGCTTGTATAAAACTGTCTTTTATTTGCTCCTTTAGAATTTCTCTCCAGTGCTTTTACTCATTGGAGGTATTTGCTGCCAACTGCTTATGCAAATTTATACCTCTTTTGGGGACCCTCTCCCCCAATATAATGAAATAGCTGAATGACTTGGCTGACAGTAAAATCACGTAATACTTTTTCTATTAGGTTTTGGAGTTTGCTTTGGACTGATGTGGCTAGCTTCAATCTTAGAGACTTGAAGGTCAATAGACGAGACGGGTGAGGTCTGTAGAGCTGAGCATCTGGGTTTTAGGATGAAATGTACAGTGCAGTCCTAATCCTAATTACACCCTTCTAAACCCATTGATTTAAGTGGATTTAAAGCACCGTAACTCTGCATAAGATCGCACTGTTAGGAATATATCTCAAATACTCTGGTGCCAAACCAGTATCTCTAAAAAGAGTGGTGCAGGAGTTGAAAACTGTACCTTCTGCCCTGGAATATCCCAGATAGGTAGAAAGGGCAGGTAGTTGTTTACTGGAAATGATGGAAAGATACTCTACAGATGTTTGAACACACCCTGATAGTTTGTGTTCCAGTACTGGCAGAGCAGGTTACGGTTGGGTCTTAAACTGAAACAAAGCACCACTGTAAACTTTCAATTCCAACACTGGATGTTTAGGCATAGTAGCAACTAGATCTGTATGTCAAAGAGTTAGGGCTCTTTCCAAATCCCTTAAGGGACCAAAGGATTAGATTAGAGCAAGGGTCCACAACGTTTTTGAGCCTCTGGGTACCTTTGGAATTTTGACAGAGCATATGGTGGGTGCAACCAGAAAATGGTGGCGTCAGCCTCACAAGGAACGCCATGGATTACAGTGAAGATCCTTGAGTTGTGGTTGGCAGCTGCTGTCAAAGCAACATTTTTTTAAAATCTACACAGCCAATCAGAAGCCTTGCTGGGCAAAAGCCCCACTTGGCTCCACCCGCTTTCTAAAAACACCTGGTAGGTTCCACTTTGGGGACCTCTGGATTAGAGGAACAACAACAAGTAAAAATAAGCACTATCGTTCCCCCAGAATCTTGATTTATATTGGGAGTGAGAAATGCAACGACTGCTCTTAGTGCAGTGGTTAGGAATGGATAGGGCAGGATTGTACATTCTGATCCCTTTGCAATTCCTACAAAAAAAGAAATCTGGGCCATATGAAGTTGGGATCAAAGAGGATCATGGCGTGTGCCCCCTCTACCCCCAAACTGCATTGAATCCTCAAAGCCTTGCTACCAATGTCTCAAATGTAGGACAGTTTGGAAGCTGAGAAGGTTTTTGAGGTCAGAAGGATTTCTGCCAACAGAATAGGGTTTTCTCACCTACTCTCTCCCTCCTATGCAGAAACGTTCAAGTAGATTGAAGCAATTTTGTCTTCCCCTCTTCTGTATAAACATCTCAGTAGTTTTGAAGATACAGCACTGTGCTGTCCCTTAGTCAGAGGCTTTGGGATGCTGTGCGGTTCCTTCCAGGAATTTCAGAAACGGGCAGGTTTCCCACCCTCATTATCTTCTGCTGTGGTGGTTGTCACTGCTGACATTTTGCCCAGTGCCCCCACTCCTCTTCCTTCCTCTGGAGAAGGCCCATCTGTCGTACCAGCATACAGATGTGAACGTAAATGTGACCAGCAGTTATTCAAGATATCACTTCCCCCCTCTTTCTGCCCCATCCCCCGAGAGCTAGTTCGGATGCCGAAACGGAACCAGACATTCTTGTGATAGCGAATTTGTGAAGTCGTCTGCAAACAGGGCCATGATCAGGGGGCAAAGGCAACACGTGATTAGGATTGTGGAGGTAAGTTGCCGAAGATCAGAGCTGCTCTGCTTTTCTCACAGCGGCCACCTGTGGTGCAGTGGCAGAGCACCCGCTGTGCATGCAGAAGGCCCCAGGTTCCATCTGTGGCCTTACCAGTTAATTGGGTTGCCAACCTCCAGGTGGCACCTTAAGATCTCCCACTATTACAATTGATTTCCAGTCTACCAAGATCAGTTCCCCTAGAGAATATATGGCTGCTTTGGATGGTGGACTTTATATGGCAGTATATCCCATACTGCTGCGGTGGCTCAAGTGGTTAAGACGCTGAACTGCAGGCTGTGGAAGGTCAGTAGTTCAGCAGTTCGAGACCCGGGTGCCGCATGACGGAGTGTGCTCCCATCTCTAGTTCCAGCTCCTGCCAACCTAGCAGTTCTAAAGCAAGAAATTGCAAGTAGATAAATAGGTACCACTTCGGTGGGAAGGTCACAGCGTTCCGTGTGCCTCGGTGTTTAGTCATGCCGGCCACATGACCACGGAAATGTCTTCGGACAGCGCTGGCTCTTCGGCTTTGAAACAGAGATAAGCAGTGCAACCCTAGAGTCGGATTCGACTGGCTTTCGAGCAAGGGAACCTTTACCTTTATATCCCACTAGGGTTCCTCTCCAGGGTCCACCTCCCAAACCTCCAGGTATTTCCCAGCATAGAGCTGGCAGCCCTACCTGTTAAAAGGATCAGGTAGGCGCCAGCGGTGATGTGAAAGAGCTCTGCCTGAGTCCCTGGAGAGCCACTGCCAGTCACAGTAGACAATACTGACCTTGATGGCCCAGTAGCCTGACTCTGTATAAGGCAGCTTCCTGTGTCCCGATGCCCCAAGGAAACCTAAAAACAGAGCTGATGTGGTGCAGGGGTTAGGGGGTTAGGGGACCGGGACAATCTGCACTTAGACAAGAAGCCCACTGGTTGACCCTCAGGCCAGACACTCTCTCTCAGCCAAAATGATCTCAAAGGGTTGTTGTAAAGTTGGGGGATCTTCCACATATGCCAACCTAAGCTCCTTGGAGGAAGGGTGGAATGAAAATGTAATAAATTTGCTGTTGATGTTCTGAGGTCTACTGCCTCTGGACATGGAGGTGCTATCTTGTATCTTCACTCATAGGCATTGACAGAACAATTAATCTATCTATTAATTTATCTAATTTTTAAAAAATCCTGAATTTATTTAATGATCAACTTTTTTAAAAAGGCAGGAAAGTACCCTGAATGCCTAAAAATGCGATGCTGAAGCAAAAAAAAAAAAAGACACAGAAAACCCCACGCAGTTGAAACATTTGACATTAAAGCCCAGAGATCTGAATTATTTTCCCCTATCCATACAGATTAATTTATATGGTAATCTGATGTGTTGGGTTTCTCACAGCCCTTCCCCCCATCTGTTTATAAAGATCCTTTCCCCTTTGCTTTCCTTCAAAGGTGAAATAGTGAGAACCTGTTTATCGTGAATTTGTGGCAGCAAAACAGGTCTCTCTGTAATTATTATAGAAGTCTGTAGTCTCTTCATGCATGTCAGTTTCGTAGTCTTGGATGACAGGCAAACTAGGGTGGGAAGAGAAGTGTAGACTTGCAAATTGCTGCTGTTCTACAGGCTGTACTCTAGCTGTCTTCTTCCATTCACAAGAGTGTCCCCAGCATAACCTAGCCAATTTCTGGCTAAAGGATCAGTCCAAGGTGAACATTGCCTAAGATTATGCTGGGGGCAAGGGGTACTGAGAAATAGCAAAGACTCAAATACAAGCAGAACAAAATATGAGTCAAGTAGCATCTTTAAGACCAACAAAGTTTTATTCTGGGTATGAGCATATGTGGGCATGCACTTTTCTTCAGATGCATTGAAATAAAAGCCACCAGTCTTGTATCTGAGGAAGTATGTGTGCACACAAAAGCTTAAACTCAGAATAAAACTCGGTTGCCCTTAAAGGTGCCACTGGACTCAGACTTGGTTCTGCTGCTTCAGACCAACAGGGCTACCCCACCTGAATCAAGTACAAGCAGTTTGTTTATTTATTTAAACATATGTACCATGCCTTTCCTTTTGTTCGGCCAAAAGTTATTTAGAGCTACTTAACAAATCAGGTCCTGATCTCATCTGATCTCAGAAGCTAAGCAGGGTCAGAAGCTAAGCAACCTGGGTCAGTATTTGGAAGGCAGACCACCAAGGAATACCAGGGTGGTGACGTAGAGACAGGCAATGGAAAACCACCTCTGAACATCTCTTGCCTTGACAACCCTACACGGTCTCCATAAGTCAGCTGTGACTTGACCGCAAAAAAACCAAAACAACCCCCCCCCACACACACACAAATCACGTAATTTTAAAGCAAAAATTTTCTGAGTACTTCTCAATCACCCTGGTGCCTTTTGTATTCCTTAAAGTTCTAGATGCTAGACAGAACCTTCTTAGTGAGCAATTAGAAAGTTCCCTGCATATTTGTTTCCCCCTATATATTTCTTAGAATAAATTAAAAGGCCTGAAATGTCCCTTTAGGGGGTCAAGATCAGGCATGCTGTCCCTCTGGCTAAAACCCTAATTTGTACTCTGGTTGAACTGTGTCTTGCACAGTAGCTTGTTTGTCCTGGATGTGTCTTCCGGTAATTGGGCTCCCAATACCAAGAAGTCCATACCATTGTTTTGATGCAACCATTTTTTAAAAAATGCTTCAGTTCATTCACTGGAGAAATTATAATTTGATGTCTCCACAAAAGGGCTGCTTTTTTACAGTATGTGTCTGCCAGATGATGCTGTTGCAGCCTCTTTAATGTGCATGTAGATCTCCTCCCCCCCAATTCATCAAAAGCTTGCGCAGCATTAATGGACAAAAGCGGTTTGTGGTCTGGAAGAATCCCGGGTTGTATGGGATTCTCTGATTGCCTAAGAAGTTGTTGTCAGTGTCTAAGAATTTGAATTCCATCAGGGTACACGATGTTAGTCTATTGCAGGGGGAGTTTAGGGGCATCTTAAAGACTTGTTGTTATTAGCCATTCAGTTATGTCTGACTCTTGGCGATTCTATGGGCCAGCTCTCTCCACATTTTCCGATCTTGTACTCTTTCTTTGAGTGTTCCATGCTCAGGCTGGTGTCGACTTTTATGGTGTCTAGCCACTGTGTTCTTTGGCGGCCCGGTTTCCTTTTGCTGCTAACCAATCCAAGCATAATTGCTTTTTCTAGTGAGTTCTTCCACATGACATGGCCAAAATGTCAGTCGCAGTTTTATGATTTTTCCTTCCACTTACCGTTTTTTATTCCCACTAGACTCTATTCTCTCAGATGCCCCAAGAATTTGTAATGTACCTTTGGCTCTTTGAAGCACAAATCTGTAGCACACTCCTTTGAATTTCACATAATTTTTCTGCTTGTGTTGGGGTTACCGAAGCCATAACCAGTCACTTTTAATGGTCCTGACACCCATCCCTGCTCTTGAACCAGTATAGGAGTGAGTTCAGAATGTTTGCAGCACCATAAAAAATACTGTTGCTGAAATTTCTACTGCCCAGATAGACTGTTCCTGCTCTGATGATATTGTGCAAAAAGATCTGCCTGCTGTTGACGGGTCAGAAATTATCTTCTGTCTCTCCCCCCGGGCAATATTTACTGATAAGATTTTGAAAACTGACTTGGTTATTCCGTATGGAAAGAAAATGTCAAATTACGTAATATTATTTTGGTAACCGTTAAGATGGTCTTTAATGTTCACTTCTGAGCCACTATTCCTACAGTCAAGGATGTCATTTATTGCACTTTTAATTTCAAGTTCTCCTTTCCCACCCTCTCCCTTCATATTCATGGTCAAGAACAGACATTTTAAAAGATGAGAAAAAGGCATCATATTAAAAACACTCTACAGAAATATCTCCCTAGATTCATCGCCAGCCACTAAAAGCATGCTTTACTTGCATTGCTTCTGGAATATGCCCAGGCTCTGGCTTTGGCAGACCTCCAAGTTCTCTTCCTAGGAAGCGAGTAATTGGTGTTAGGCTGAGATGGCTGAAGGAAAGGGATTGACTGTTTGCCAGAGTTGGGAGGAAGTTGCAGGTTGTCCAAGTAGAACCGATTTCACCTTTTCTTTAAAAAATGGAGACTAGGGCCCACCTGATGTTGCAGGATGCAGGTACCTGTTGCAGAGTTCAGAGTTTGGTCATGGTGACCAGCATAGAATCTGTAGAGTAGGCATCAATAAAATGGGTAGCAATCCTAGTCTGAAAGACTGTTTGTTTAACATGCAGCTGTCTGTGATTTAATGAGGTACAGCTGGGTTCTTGTAAGACTCAGGAGCATCGCTTCTTCCTGCAAGGATAGCACATTGGGAATGTAAAGACTCTGCCCCACTCCTCCTTAAAATCAGCTTCATCTGCCTCTCCTCCTGGCTGTTGATGCCCAGGTAGTAAAAGGAGAAGGGATGCGGGATACTAAATGCATTTCTGAATGTTGTCCATCTTGGCTTCCATTGCTCTTGGATTTGAGCGCTTCTGTCTCAATTGTAATGAAACTTCTCTTGATAACCCTGGACAATTGAGATAAATTCTGTTTCTTGTTTACTTGATTCAGCTTGAGCTGTTGTGCTCCTTGTCTGTAAACAATTTGGGCCCAATGAACAATACGCTGTTACAGTGCAATGCCAACCAGAGTTCAGAGTTACCTTTCAAAATCAATAGGTTTCGAAGGGTGTAACTTTGCTTAGGATTCCACTGTGGACCTCTTGGTAGACAGCCTTAGTGTTCAGACTGGACACTGAAGGGACAGCACAGGGGACTTCCTTCCAAAGGCCCTCCTTGTTTTTTAAAATCCCAGGTTTTGTTTGTGCTGTACTGTACTGACAGTGTCCTGGGCCCAAGATAGCTACATTCATGCCTCTCACCATGTTTCATTATTATACAAATGGGCATCCTGCTGTTTAGCAAGATGATGTGTATGCCACCCCAGACTTTGGGATCTTCCTGGAAGTGCTTCTGTGGGTCCCTCAGCCACCCAAGGCAAACTAGCTTGTAGCAAGAAGCAGGGCCTGATTTGTGATGGCACCGTTCCTTGTGGGAATTCTCTTCTGAGGGGGACTTGTCTCACTAGACCTACTGGGAAATATTCAGGTGGACAGTGCTAACTTTTGTTTTTCCAGGAAGACCTTTAGCTTGGCAAGTGATTGCTATTTATTTTTTTTTTAGATTGAAGGATGCTTGGACTGGGATATGTATAAGGGTTTTTTGGTTCTGTTTGAGCCATCGCTGTGTGGCAGGGCCCATACCTCAGTGGTAGAGCATAAATTTACCACGTTTAATCTCTCCTTGGCATTTCCACTGAAAGGGTCTCGCATAGCAGGAAAGATGTTTCTCAGTTTGAGACTCCAAAGAGCCACCGCCAGTCAGGATAAATGATGCTTGGACAAAGTGAGACACTGAATCTTGATTCTGTGTATAAGGCATCTTCAAAAATTCATCTACCAATGAAACACTCGTACTATCCCTGCCCAATCCAGCAGAAACAATGTGATATCTCATCCCCATGTAATGACATGGCAGCCGCCTTGCAGGAAGAAACTCCTTTGTTGCTTTATTTTAAAATGGGTGGGCAGTCTTTGGCAAGGGAGAGCTCAGCTTGTAAGCTAGTTACAAACAACTAAAGGGTTGGGAAATGTTGGGGATGTGGGTGGGGGGGCTCTAGCACTCCTCTCTAGTGGTTTGTTGTATGCGGTCAGTTCCGCTGGCTGTCTCCCATCAGGGATAGCCACCTGGGGAGGGGAGGGGTCCATGGGCTAAATCTGATCTTTGGTGCGATACTATATGGCCCTCCAGAGCCTGTGATAACTTTTAACAAAGGCATGGGAGAAAGCTTACCCACAGTTTTATTCTTAAGGGAAAGAAAAACAGAGAGATGCTGACTGTTCTGTTTCTGTGCGTATTTCCCGTTTTAAAATGGTGGGCAGCCTTTGGCAAGGGAGAGCTCAGCTTGTAGGCTAGTTACAAGCAACTAAAGGGTTGAGAAATGGTGGGGATGTGCTCGCTTCGGCAGCACATATACTAAAATTGGAACGATACAGAGAAGATTAGCATGGCCCCTGCGCAAGAAAAAAAAAAAAAAAGAAATGGTGGGGATGGGGGCCCCCTCTAGCACTCCTTTCTAGTGGTTTGTTGCATGCAGTCGGTTCTGCTGGCTGCCTCCCTTCAGGGATAGCCAACTTGGAGAGGGGTCCATGGGCTGAATCTGATCTTTGGTGCAATAAGAGCCTGTGATAACGTTTAACCAACGCATGGTAGAGAGCCTGCCCACAGTTTTATCCTTAAGGGAAAGAAAAACAGAGATGCTGAGTGTTCTGTCTCTCTGCATATTTCTCGTAGCTAAGTCCAAGCAACACAACTGTCTACAAATTCCCTTAGTGGTCGATGGCACCGTGATGGAGCCTGACTTCTTAAGAGGGTTTTGGTGGGAGCTGCTGAGCACACTTCAGTGCCTGGTCTTCCATCTGGGGGACAGAGTGGTCCTAAGAAATAGGGGTGCCAACTCTGGATTGGGAAATTCCTGGAGGTTTGGGGGTGGAGCCTGGGGAGGGGAGGGACCTCAGGAGGGCACAATGGCCACAGAGCCCCCCCGCCAAAGGAGCCGTTTTCTCCAAGGGGACTGATCTCTGTAGCCTGGAGATCAGTTGTTATTGTGGGAGATCTCCAGGCCCCACCTGGAGGCTGGCAACCCTGCTAAGAACACAGGTTTAACCTCTATTTTATTCTCTTGAAAGTGACAGCCCCCCAAAAAATCTAACAATGGATGGGTGGTTTTCTCTAAAAGAAGGAATCAAATCAGGCCCCCCCCCCACAATCTTGGCATGAACAAATGTGTAGGAGATTAGCCTGGTTCATACATGCATGTCCTCATAACTTGATCTGCAGCATCAAATGCTGTTTTGCATGTGTGAAGGGGCCGTCACAGAGGCACCGATCGTTTCTTCTCATAAGCACAGTGACTTTCGATGGGAGTCCATTCACCCCCTTAGACAGCCAGTTTGGTGTAGTGGTTAGGAGCACGAACTCTAATCTGGTAGAACCAGGTTTGATTCCCCACGCCTCCACTTGCAGCTGCTGGTGTGACCTTGGGTCAGTCACAAGTTCTCTCAGAGCTCTTCTCAAACGAGCAGTTCTTGAAAGAGTTCTCTCAGCCCCACCTTCCTCACAAGGGTGTATGCTGTAGGGAGGGGAAGGGAAAGATTCCCCCAAAAAATCTAACAATGGATGGGTGGTTTTCTCTAAAAGAAGGAATCAAATCAGCCCCCCCCCCCAATCTTGGCATGAACAAATGTGTAGGAGATTAGCCTGGTTCATACATGCATGTCCTCATAACTTGATCTGCAGCATCAAATGCTGTTTTGCATGTGTGAAGGGGCCGTCACAGAGGCACCGATCGTTTCTTCTCATAAGCACAGTGACTTTCGATGGGAGTCCATTCACCCCCTTAGACAGCCAGTTTGGTGTAGTGGTTAGGAGCACGAACTCTAATCTGGTAGAACCAGGTTTGATTCCCCACGCCTCCACTTGCAGCTGCTGGTGTGACCTTGGGTCAGTCACAAGTTCTCTCAGAGCTCTTCTCAAACGAGCAGTTCTTGAAAGAGTTCTCTCAGCCCCACCTTCCTCACAAGGGTGTGTTGTAAGCCACTTTGAGACTCCTTCGGGTAGTGAAGGGTGGGGTATAAATCCAATCTCTTCTCTCTACTCTTTTTCTTCGCTCTAGTGCTCAGTGATCCAGTGCACAATAGTGTAGTGAAAACAAGCAAGATGTACTCACATGTATGAACCAGCTCATGTAGCCTTAAGGGCTTGGAGTGTTTTAACAGAAATGAGTATTCATTAAATTGTGGTTTCTGAAGACTTCAGTCACAGCATTTGGACTGACATATGATTTCTAAACAAAAGACAATTTGTCCGAGTGCTTACTTCATAATTTCCCCAGTCTCTGATCCTATCAGCTGTCTCTAGATAAACAGAGACAACCTTATCTATTGGTTGTGAAATTCTTTACAAAGGAGTTTTGTGCTGTAACTATTCACAACAGGAGTGTCCATGTTATAAGTTTTTTTTCTGCTGAACTAGGCTGAATTCACTTCATGCTGTGCTGACAGATATTTAAGCTAGGCTGCGGGGGTTTTTGTATTTCCCACATTTGCATGATGACATCTCAACAGCCTAGTTTATGTATATTCAAATAACACCATTGCTGTCAAAGGGTTTCCATCACAATGCACTTTGATTGGCACTTCGCATTTCCAACTGAATGCAGCCATTTGGCTTTCAACCAATACCCAGCAAACGGGGCTGGTCCCATAGAGATGCAGCCTTAGAGAGTCTCCTTCTTGTTTGCATTGGCACCCAGATGGCAAAGGGGAACAGGAAGTGAGCAGGAAGTGAGCACGGTGTACCATTCTAGCCTTTTCTTAGCTCTGTGATTCCCCCCCTCCCTCTTAAAAATACTACATCCATCTGGGTACTGCATTTTCCAGCGTGTGCCCTATAGGATGTGCCAAAGAAGAGCTCATATGCTAGATTTCCCAACAGCCCCCTCCCCACTGGCATTTTAAGGCTGCATGCCTCTGTTCAGAGGTGTAATATGGAAAATGCATATCCATCAGGCTGTACGCATTTAATAGCCATATTTTAAAGAGCACATTTAAATTCCCATGTCGTCTGCCACATTTGTAAGACTGTCTTTGGCTGGAGGAGCGGGGCGTCATGTGTGCAAAACGAGAAACGTCTTTGTACTGCTACCAGCTGTCCTTTCTTGGCTTCCTGTCCACACAGGTGTGCAAAAATGTACCATTTTAAGAGAAGCAGAAGCAATATCACTTCTCGGCCAGCGCATGAACTTCTTCAGCTCTAATGGGAACACATTAAACAGAATGAGAAACAAAGCTTGTTGTGTAAGTCTGTGGCAATATGGGAGATTCTTTTTGTGGATTGTAGTTATTGATGTAAAACCATCTTGCCCAGATTTTCAGAGGCATTTCTCTTAAGAAGGGATTCTGCAGTTTGGGGCCTGTAATGGTAACTTCCTTCATTTATACCCCCCCATCTCCCCAATGGCGACCCAAAGCCACTTACCACGTTGTCTCCTTCTCCATTTTATCCTCACAACAACCCTGTGAGAAAGGTTAGCCTGAGAAGATGCGACTGACCCAAGGTCACCCAGTGAGCTTTCATGATAGAGCTATAGGGTTGCCAGCCTCCAGGCAGTGGCTGGAGATTTCCCAGAATTACCACTGGTCTCCAGGAGACAGAGATCAATTCCCCAGAAGAAAATGGCTGCTTTGGAAGGTGAACTCTATTGGCATTATACCCTGCTGAGGTCCCTCCCCTTCCCTTCACCCCACCTTCTCCGGGCTCTACCTCCAAAATCTCCAGGTATTTCATAACACAGAGCTGGCAACCCTACTTTCTCCCTACAGAAGCCCAAGGGAAATACTCCTCTGAGAGTGGGTAATTCATACTCTTTCAGACACAAGAAAGAAGTGGCCTTCCAGTATTAACCTGGAAGAGAAGTGCACTTTGGCTATCAAAATACTGGGAATCATTGAGAGAGCCCGTCTTTTGTTATGCCTACGTAAGGTGCCCTGTGTGTTTGAGTAGCTTCTCTAAGATGTCCACCAGGCCTCGTGGAGAGCAGTGTTATCTCAGGACTTCCTCTCCTCTCAGGCCTCCATTCAGAATAGCCTTTCCTTGTTTATGGAGCTCTGCAACCTGTTTCCTGTCTGGCGTCAGGAGGAGCCGCATTGTATCTGTCCTTTGCCCTTATTAAAAATAGGTTGCAAAGGAAATTGGCAGCTGGGATTGCCAAAAGGGAAATCTATCAGATATTTGCAGCTGGGGAGGGGGGTTGCATTTGTGAATCCCTCCAGTGGTTCAAGTTAGCGCACCCCTCTCAACATAGCAAAATGCTACAGTTTGTGCACTGAAAAATTCCATACAAATACAAATGAGTTACAATTCCAAGGAAACCACTTTTAAAAATCATGCATGTTGTTAGCTTTTAAGACTGTGAACATAGTCCTTGAGTATGTTATGGGCCTGAGCTTTGTGAAATTTCAGAAACTGCATGTGAGTTTTGTGGATTTGTCTGATACGTACTTGTGAATCATCCTTTTCTTGCAGTCCCAGTAAGAGGCAACACTCCACTCCCCAGACATGTATCAAGGCTAGTGGATCATGAGTTATCTGCTGGTTGGAGTATGCTGTGTACTGTTGACATTACCAGACATGTATCAAGGCTAGTGGATCATGACTTATCTGCTGGTTGGAGTATCACAAAATTGTGCACGCCTGATGCTGTGTACTGTTGACATTATTTCAGCTGGTGGCTGAGTTAATATTTGCTGCAAGACTTTGATATCTGGTGTGATAGTTGCAGTGTACACGTGCCCACACGAATGTTGTGATGAAAGCCTCTAGTAACTCGGCTTTCTGCAGAATATGTGGATAGTTGGTAGCCTTGCCTCTCACCCTTTAGAAAATTCAGTGATGTCATTTCTTTAAGAGCGCTCTCATTAAAATGTCAGAAGCACTAATTGGGGGAGGAAGTGGGAATTGCAGATGCTTGCTTCTCATGCAAAATCAAATGGCAGCCTTCCAGTCATCCCAGTTCAAAAGCAAACAAGGTTTTTGAGATTGGTTCAAGAGCTGTACTGTCGGCTTGGAATCCATGTGCAGCCACTGCCTGTTCAGTAGCTGTTGTGCCTTGAGAGTGATTGGTTGCTGGTGTGTATGGAATGCTTATTTTGCTTCTTTCTGTACTTTCAAAAGTCTGGGAAACTGTCAAGTATTGGAGGCTAATAACAGAACTGTACTCTGCAGAAGGCTTGATTGTGTTCCACCAGTCTCAATTTGGAGAAAAGTTTTTTACTTTCTTCCACCCCACCATTCATAAGTGTCCCAGGGATCTAGAAATCAGTAAATTTTTGCTTTTTTCAAGAAGTCGGATCCAGAGTTCCTGTACTGGACTCTGCCAAAGCTGTCAGTGACCTTGTGGATACTAGAATATCTACTTGCAATGGGCTTGATTTTGCCAGGGGCAAAACACTTACCACGTGAATGGCTGCTATTACACCAAGGATCTTTGGAGAACCCAAATGACACAAAACATGGTGCAAGCTTTTGAGTTCTATAGAACCCTTCATCAGGCTGATGTTAACCACAATTTTTAAAAATGGTGGATAAAAGGTGCAGATCTTAAGATCCTGGCATGCCAGGCTTTGATGTTGGGTACTGGCCAGGATCACAGTCTGATTGCTGTAGGTGTTCGATTACAGAACTTGACCTTTTCAGTCTTTGGGCAGCAAAAGCTGTGGATTCAATGGAGAGTCAACTGATCCAGATTGTAAATATGGAATGTCCAGTATTCTCCACCACATTCCGCTTCCTCCATGTAGTGTATTCAAAGCTGCCTTGAATGCATGATATGTTGTGAAACATCTAATTGGAATGTAATGTAAAGCTTCGTCCTGGGCTAGGATCCAAATCCATCCAATCGTGTTACTAGCCCAGGAAGCACCTAACCAATCACCTTCTAGCAAGCTCCCTGAGCGGGAACATCCGTGATTGGTCCTTATGTGAACAACCTTATTGGTTGGTATTTGTACAGTGGGTGTGGCTACATTAGCCGGGAATGTTTAAAAGCAGGACAGCTGCAATATAAAGGCTGTTCTGGCTGTCAGATGTTGATCCGTGTTGGAGTTGTGTTCGAGTTGAAGAATAAAGTTGTGTTCTTGCTGAATCACTCTCCGACTGCTTTGTTAAGTGAGCGACTTAACACTCCATGACTTTCAGGGCTTGTTAGTTGAGGAGTAGGGTTGCCAGTTCCATGGTGGGAAATACCTGGGGATTTTGGGAATGGAGCCTGGGGAAGGCAGGGCTTGGGAAGGACAGGGACCAAAATGGGATATAATTTGGGGGTGGAGCCTGGGGAGGGGGGGGACTTGGGGAAGGCAGGGTACAATGTTATACCGTCCATCCTCCAAAGCAGCCATTATTATTATCATCATCGTCGTCTCCTTCCTCTCCTCCTCCTCCTCCCTCTTCATTTATTTATTTCCATTTATCCCCCGCCCTATAGTTTGGTGTAGTGGTTAAGTGCGCGGACTCTAATCTGGGAGAACCAGGTTTGATTCCCCACTCCTCCACTTGCACCTGCTGATGTGACCTTGGGTCAGTCACAAGCTCTGGCACAGCTGTCCTTGAAAAAGAGCAGTTTGTGCCAAGAGTTCTCTCAGCCCCACCCACCTCACAGGGTGTCTGTTGTGGGGAGGGGAAGGGAAAGGAGTTTGTAAGCCGCTCTGAGACTCCTCTGGGTAGTGAAGGGCGGGGTATAAATCCAATCTCTTCTTCTTCTTCTTCTTCTATCCCACAAATGGGCTCAGGGTGGCTTACAGCGTGCAGTCTATAAAACAGTAAAACCAATAAAACCCTCACCGGCATGATGGACAACATCCTCAAACCCCATGCCTCATATCAGGTGAATATAGGTACTCCAGAAAACGCCAGTGCCCAATAATATTATCTGACAGCAGGCACTGGGAAAGGGACCGTAAACAGGGGAAATGGTTGAAATGGTTGAATGTCCGCTGCCTCAGCCTGGCAGAACAGCTCCGTTTCTACAGTCTGGAGATCAGTTGTAATTCTGGGAAAGCTTCAGGCCCCACTTGGAGATTGACAACCATGGCTGAGAAGGCCACATTCAGAAGGTATCTGCAAGATGTGCTTCTTGCTTGTACCGGGCAAGTGGAAGGTCTCATCCACAATTTATAGTGGCAGGAAGGGGCTAGAAGCATGTTTCTAGTCCTCATGGTTGATGAGAAAAATGTGAATGACATAAGCAGCTGGCTGAAATGCTCGGACTCGGGAACCTGTCATGTGATCACCTGGATGTATAGTGGACACCTGAAACTTCTACATGACCAGGCTTATAGCTGTGATTACCTGGCGGCATAAAGGAGCTGCCATGCACATGATTGTGCTTTTAGTACATGACCGCCCCCCACTTACCTACTTGCAAAAATTCCAGGTATTCTCGTCTTCTTGCTGCTTCCTGCCCACGAATATCCCTGTGGGGAGAGAAAATAAATGGGCATAGTAGCTTCAAGTGGCCTTCTAATAGCCACCAGATGCTCAGCGGCCGTGTGAGCGGCAGTCTCTTCAGCAGCACAGTTGCTGTCTGGAGGAGCTTTCAATCTGAACACAATAAACTGTGCCATGCAGTTCCTTCCCACACGTTCCTGCTGCTCAAAGACTGTTCACCTTTAGATCACGAGGCCAGCTGCCATGTAGAGAGGAGGGTACAAAGAGACCGACTCCTTGGAATCCACCATAACTGCTGCTAACCCTTTTCGGAGTCCAAGAACTGTGAGTGTCCATCAAGCCCGGTGGAGAGCAAGGGAGGAGAAGCGGCGGAAGCTGCTGAAGGGCAAAACCATGTCTGATATTGGGTTGGGAAGAGACTATGGGTGTTGCTGTCCAGAGGACAAAGTCTGGCTTTATGGACACCGCTGTGTATCAAAGTTTGGAATCAGGATCTGCGACAAGTCAGCAGTGTTCCCTCTAAGCTGAGTTAGTGTGAGCTAGCTCATAGTTTTTTAGCCTCCGGCTCACACATTTTCGTCTTCGCTCAGGATGGATGGCTCCAGAGCAAACTAAATTATGCCGTAGCCAAATCGTTCGCTCACAACTTTAATGCCAGTGGCTCACAAAGTGGAATTTTTGCTCACAAGACTCCACAGCTTAGTGGGAGCCTTGGCAACAACCTGGCTAATGTAGTGGTTCCTCACAGTCTTACAAGATTGAGACAAGACTTGGACTCTGTGTGCATGAACAGATGCACCTGTTCCGCTTCGTGACAGCATTTCACTTTCTACCTCTCTCTTACCCACAGTCCCTATGTGGATCCCTCCTTGCTATCTCGCTGAATTGTGATAGCGGTGGGAGCTCCAGTGACAAGCTTGATAGAAAAGAAACCGCAGACATAAACAAAGCTAATGAGGGCCGGTGTGTGGGGGTGTGCAAAGTGCTTTGAAGCAGGAAGTTTCTTGTCCACCCAGCTGGGCTAGCCCTCCCTGCACCCCATAGAAGGGTCCAAAACATCAAAAAGCCGTTTAAATAGGAGTCTGAGGACAACGAAGAAGTCAACTCAATAGCGAAGGCTCTCAAAGACACCTTTTAATCCTTGTATAAAGTTGAAAAACTCAGGGTTAAGAGAGAAGCAACGTGCTAGGCATCACCAAGGGGTGACGTAGGTAGTCAGAGGGTAAAGGCACAGTTTAATGTGTGTGGGGGACCCTTTAAAAGATAATTGTAAAAGCTACCTCAGACATTTATAAAGGATTTTAAAAGGCGGAGAAAAAGTTTTAAAATGCATTTCTGTAGTACCTGGTGTGGATATATCTCCAGACAGGGTTCAAAACTTATTTAGCTTTATGTATTCCAAAACGCTGAACTGCAGGCTGTGGAAGGTCAGTAGTTCAGCAGTTCGAGACCCTAGTGCCACGCAATGGATTGAGCTCCGGTCTCTAGTTCCAGCTCCTGCCAACCTAGCAGTTCGAAAGCAAGAAATTGCAAGTAGATAAATAGGTACCACTTCGGTGGGAAGGTAACAGCGTTCCATGCACCTTGGTGTTTAGTCATGCCGGCCACATGACCACGGAAACGCCTTCGGACAGCGCTGGCTCTTTGGCTTGGAAACGGAGATGAGCACCGCAACCCTAGAGTCGGACTCGACTGGCTTTCGAGCAAGGGAACCTTTACCTTTACCTTTATTCCAATCTTGGCCTAAACCCTGGGGGATTTCCTACTTGGGGAAGAAGCAAAAGTTCCACCTTGCGGGCTGTCTTCCTAAAGAGCTCCAAGAATATCCATTGTAAACAACAAGACCAATACCCTAAAAGCCAGTTCTACTCACTTGAACTCTCAAGGGAGCCAAATTTATGTGTTTCTTGCATTTTCTTGGCTGGTAAGAGTGCCTTTGTAACCAATGGCGGAGAATAGTAAGATAGTCACAAGGAATAGCCCAGAACCAAGTACCTGTTAACGGGGAACATCATCCCTTTGGTGGCGTAAGGTGTTGGACCATCATAAACAGCAAAGACGGACATGTCAACAATTAGCAAAACTCTTCACTAGGAGGAAGTTTTAGGCCTGCAGCGGAGACTGTCGGACCATGAAAGGAAGCTCCTAATTTCGTATACCAAGTTTCTGATGAACGAGAGTGTGACTGAAAAATCTCCAGGTTTTCAAACACCTTTTGAGCCTTGCATCAGCCTCTGCGTGGGACTGCACTGAACCAGAAGGGTGCCATCTTGCAAGTGAGTCAGACTACGAGCTGATCGTTTGTGTGCCTTCTCTGTGGTAGCCCCCCACACACACACGCACCTTGTGGAATGGCCTGCCCGAGAAGGTCAGGAAGGCTCCCACTCTTCAGTCATTCCTCAGAATGTACAAAATGAAATGTACGGGTGGGCTTTAAAAAAATAAAATAAAAAATACGGGATTAGAACTGTAGTGACCTGGAACAGTTCAGTAGGGCACCTTCCTAAGGTTCCCTTGCTCGAAAGCCAGTCAAATCCGACTCTAGGGTTGCAGTGCTCATCTCCGTTTCAAAGCCAAAGAGCCGGCGCTGTCCGAAGATGTTTCCGTGGTCATGTGGCCGGCATGACTAAACACCAAGGCGCACGGAACGCTGTTACCTTCCCACCGAAGCATTACCTATTTGTCTACTTGCAATTTCTTGCTTTCGAACTGCTAGGTTGGCAGGAGCTGGAACTAGGAATAGGAGCTCACTCCATCATGCAGCAGCTGGGTCTCGAACTGCTGAACTACTGACCTTCCACAGCCTGCAGTTCAGCGTCTTAACCACTTGAGCCTCCGCAAAATAGGTTTGTAGTCTTGTACTTATAGGTATCCTCTTGCTTTTACGGCCTTCTCTTCTACCTCTGTAGTCCCACCCACATTCTGCATTGTTCATACATCTTTGCCTCAAGACATTTTTGTTTGCATCATTTTATAACCCTGTCACCTGAGACCTGTTGCACTGTTCATTGTTTTATGGTGTCTGAATGCATTGCTTCATAGTCTGTAATCTATCTTGAGTCTTGGGTGAAGGAGGCAGGCTATAAAGAAGTAGACAGATTCAAGGTCAGTCCTATGCAAGAGGGACTCTAGTCTAAACTAATTGAAAGCATTGGGTTTAGACTGGAGTTGCTCTGTGGAAGACTTGCACAGTTAGGATGGCAGTGAAATCAAGCAATGCAAAATAAAACAATATTTTTCCTAAAACAGAAACTCCCTGTTAATAGCAAGGACTCCTTTGGACCTCTGTTACATGAAGGATGTTGGATATAGGTGAGGAAATGCAAGACCTTATTCAGTTCTTGTGAATGACTCTACCTGAGCACACGGTAGTGACTTGGTGATCTTGGACACCAAGAAGAACAGATCAGAGGCTTGTGAGTGCAGTCTGATAAACAGAGAAGCAAGTATAACTGGCATTGGAGATGGGGGATTTGCGTATGGGGGATTTCATTATGTGAATTAATGCCCATGGATAGCATGGTACCAGTGATATTTGGTTTGTAGATCCAATGGCACTCTTCTGTCTCATAGTGGCACAGAACATTCCCCTAGGTAAGGGTCCCCAGCATTTTTTTGAGCATTTGGGCACCTTTGGAATTCTGACGGTGGTGGTGGATGTGACCACAAAATGGCTGTCACAACTGGTGGAGCCAACCACAAAGTATCAGGAAGTGAGATTGTGCATAACTCTTAATAGCAACCCTTCAACATTCCAGGCTGCTGCTGGTGCCAGCTGCTGCCAAAGCAATGTTTAAAAAAATCTGCAGAGCCAATCAGAAGCCCCTGCTGGGCAGAGGTGCCACCAGGCTCTGCTTATTTTCTAGATACACTTGGTGCACACGGGTAGCACATTAGGGACCCTTGCCCTAGGAAGAAGAGGAGATTAGGTTTATACCCTGCCCTTCACTACCTGAAGGAGTCTCAGAGTGGCTTACAATCCCTTTCCCTCCCCACAACAGACACCCTGTGAGGTAGATGAGGTAGGTTCTCGAGAACTGCCCTCAAGAGAACAGCTCTGAAAGAACTTGTGACTGACCCAATGTCACACCAGCAGCTGCATGTGGAGGAGTGGGGAACTGAACCCGGTTCTCCCAGATTACAGTCTGCGCCCCTAACCACTACACCAAACTGGCTCTCAGAGTAGTTAAAACTATTGAGGTACTTGACTGTTACAACCCTAGCAGAAGTTAAAGCTGCACAGGGCTGTGTATTCTAGCATTGCTACCAAGGAAGTGCAGCATTTGATACTTAGGGAAAACGCAGCATTCTGAAAGACAGGGCTTTAGTTTTAAACAAAAGAAAAGTTTCTGTTTCTCGGGGCTGCAAAGATACAGGTGTGAAGGGGTGTGGATAGTGGCCTGGGATACAATCAGAAACTGGGCCATGACTGATCTGGATTTCTACTGGTCAGGGATAGAAAGAGTCCCTGCAATGGCTTTAGCAGAAGCACAATAAATTTTGCTATTCTAACAGGACTACCAGAAACAGGATAAATGATGCAAAACAAGTAAATAGGTGCTGATTTGAATAATGCGTCTGAGTCATAGGCAGGGCTGCCAGTGTTGGCTTGGGAGATTCCTGGACGTTTGATGGGTGGGGCCTGGGAGGGGCACTCTGCAGGGATGTGATGCCCAAAGCAGCCATTTTTCTCCAGGGGAACCAACCTCTGTAATTCAAAGATCCATCGCAATTCCAGGAGGATTCTGGGCCCCATCTGGAAGTTGGCAACTTTCATCACAGAAATTAAGTGTTCTGTGGAACAGAGTGTGCGTTACCATGGTGCAGAATTTTGGGTTTATTTTCCTCTAACCCAGAGGATACACAGGGCTAACTATGACTGTAGCGGTAGGTTGGAGGAGATGCTCATGCATACAAGGGTTTAAGCAAGAGACAAATGTTTGGTGGCCATCAAGTGCACGGGCTCCAGTCCCTGAGCCCAGTACAGCCGGAAGCTCAAAAGGGACAGCGGTATTTGGCAGAGCACCAGGGATGGTAAAAATGTAATCTAACATTGCAGGAGATGTACTTAGACAAACCTTGACCTTTCCCCTGCAGCAAGTTGATAATTTGCCATTTTCTCTGCTGATCCATCTCCAGAGTTTGTCTTTTCCTGCTGCTGCTTCTACAGGAGTAGCCATATTAGTCAGCCCTTTTCAAAAAAATACTCAGAGCCCCCCCCCCCCAAAAAATCTACCTTCAAGAAGTGGACAAAAAGATGCAATGAGAAATTTGCACATAGTAAAGAAAGATGTTATTGTAAATAAGACACTTTGAAGCTCAAAATCATAAAAGTATTTTATAAAATCAACCATAGTAACATTTGCATACACAGAGAAAATTAGGATAATGAAGGCTGTGATTGGCTGTGGGGACCCCTCTCCACCTCCCTTGCTGATCCCAGGGAAGACCAAGAGAAGGCAGGAAAAGGCTACTTTAGATAGGTTCTGGACTCTTCTTTCTTTATGCTTCCACCGCCCCATTGTTTATTCAATGCCCCCTAATTGCACCCAAGGCTCCCACCGCCCACCTGGATCGTTCCAGCGCCCCCCAGGGAGTGGTATTGCTCACTTTGGGAACCAGTGGTTTAGACTAATGTAACAGGCTCCACCTCATGCATTAGTATGTTAGCACATTAACTGTGCAATCCCAAACAGAGCTGGTGGTGGTGGAAAGTGCCATCAAATTGCCGGTGACTTAGATTTTCAAGACAAGAGATGTTCAGAGATGGTTTTTCATTGCCTGCCTCTGCGTAGTGCCTCTGGACATTCTTGAGCTACACCATTCTAAACCCACTGACTTCAATGGACTTAGCAGGGTGTAACTTGGCTTAGAGTTGTGCTGGAAGTTTCCTCCCAAGACTGATTGAAATGTGTGATGGAGCGCTGAAATATGTACAGCATAACACACTACTTGATGGTTTTTCCTGCTCTTTTTAAAACTGATTTTCATGTTTTGTGTGATAGATGTAAAAATATTTTCCCTCATAATCACAGTGTCTTTAAGTGTGCAACAAATGTCACCTTTCAGGGTGGTATGGATGAGAGTAGCCAGTGTTTTTGCTGGTTTGGGGTAACTGCGATACCTAGGGCCACGTGCATATAAAATTTCAGCTTTCTCTGTAAAAGTAGTTGTTGTTGTTCAGTCGCACAGTCGAGTCCGACTCTTTGCGACCCCATGGACCAGATCACGCCAGGCCTTCCTGTCTTCCACTGTCCTCTGAAGTTGGCTCAACTTCATGTTCGTTGCATCTATGACACTGTCTAACCATCTCATCCTTTGCCGTCCCCGTCTTCTTTGACCTTCAATCTTTCCCAGCATCAGGGTCTTCTCCAGTGAGAAACTTTCCCCCTCCACTTTAAGATTGCCTCTGTGTCAGCTCAAGTCGCAGTTCAAGAACTGCAAACATCAGAGGGACCAGATGCAAGCGGTGCCCTTAAAATCAAAGATAGAGTGGCACAGGATGGCCTGGTGCAGGCAACATTTGGAAACCACCCTGATTCTAGAATGGGTATCATCAAGCCAATCACGGAATATCATCCACTGAAACAAATGGAATTGGTTTACACTTTTGGTTGCCAGAAATTGAGCAATATGCATGCATGAGAAAAGCAATCTTCCGTAAAGCGGGATTCTAGTTCTCAGGATTCTACAGTTCCATTTGATAATATGCGGGCCCGCAAACATATTCTGCTGATTAGGGGGGCTGAGCTTCTTTATCCTGCATGGCCTGCTCGCCTTCATTTGTGTCCACCTGGCTTGTCTCCTGCAAATACTGTTGCTATCTGCTTAGTACCTTCCTTCCTGCTAGGGTTGCCAGCTCCAGGTTGGGAGATTCCTGGAGATTTTGGGGGTGGCGTCTGGGGAAGGTGGTATTTGGAGAGGGGAGGGGCCTCATGAGGGCATAATGCCATACAGCCCACCTTCTAAAGTACCCATTTTCTCTAGGGGAGCTGGAGAACACTTATAATTCTAGGAAATCTTCCGCTACCACTTGGAGGCTGACAACCCTATTTCCTGCCATGGCTCCACCAAAGAAATTTCATTTCTATAAACATTAAACTGGATTTTGAATTAAAATATGAAAATTGAACAAGCTTATATAAAAGAAGCAAACTGGTTGCATTCATTTTCACGTGTGTTATTTTGAGCACCAAGCCTGAATTGGTTTAGGGCAAAAGACCTTGTTGCCCCTCCACATTTAGTTCCTTGGTACCCCTTTCTCAGTTTGTAAACAGAGCTGCCGTGATGGAAATTTTGAAATTTTCCCTGAGCTTTCCCATCCTCTTCCCTTCTGTGTACTGGTAGCTATGGAATTTCCTAAATAAGCCATGACACTTTGTTTTAATGTGCTTTGAGCAGCTCTCAAATGCTTCAGCTTGTTTACTCCCTCCATAGTGAAAAGGCCTTTCTAGGAAGGAGCCATTTTGTAATTAGTTCCCAAGCCGCCTCTGGGTCTGCTGAGTCTGTGAGAGGCAGGATGGCAGTTGTGTGAGGGGGAAATCCACCCTGAGGGGAGAAAAAAAACAAACAGAAATAAAACTCCCCCTATTTTCTCCTCACAGATTCTGTTGTAAAGATGTGGTGGAATCCTGGGCTGCGTTCTGTTGGTACTGAAAATAACCCTCTCTTTAAAATAGAGCTGACATTGAGATGTCTCTTATTTTAAAATACGCAGATGTATGTTCTTGTAGACAATCCCGTTGAGTGAATGAGGTCTGTGGCATGTGATATCCAAGCTGCCATTGGAGAAACTTGTATGAGGAAGACGATTTGGGCCGGAGGCATCCACTACTTATACATAACTGGACATCAGGCTGCGGTTTGGGGATCATGGAGAAAGCCAAGGGCAGTCAGCCAGGGAATAGCCCAGCTTCTTCCTTTTACTAGGGGCTTTTGGGAGTCTGCAACTGAAAAGCCTAGCTGCAAACGATGGCCTTACAGTCACAGGCTACGGCAACCTGAGCAAACTTTGATCAGGTCAGCCTCCAGGTGGGAGACCATTTGAGAACCCCATATGTCCTTGCTTGAGTTCTATGGAAGAAAGACAGGATTTAAATCTGATAAAGAAGGGGGGAAAAGGAACTTGTGGCATCGAAGGAACTTGCATTCCGAAGCTGGGCAGGGTCATTTCTCTACACTGGCTTATTATTTGTGTGTTTTGATTTCTTGCAATGGAATATGTCAAATGATTCCATTGAAAAGCATAGTGTTTATGGGGTAAACTGGGAGTTCAATGGTCCATTCAGATATGCAAGCCCTCTCTTGATACTCCAGACATCAGATGATGAAATGCATATGTAAACCAGTGTTTGGGATAATGATTCCACCAATGGAAGCCAGCGTGAGGCCAGGATTCTGTCCTAGTAACGTGTGGGTTTGTTCCAGATCATTGCTGGTGGGTGCTACTTCAGACATCTCAAAGCTTCCTTATTAGGGTAACATGAAGGTCCTTAAGCACCGGTGCCACTCCCAAGGATTCTTGTAGGACTATTTCGCAGAGAACCAGTATCATGGCATGCAAGATATTTAGGTGTAGGGATGTGGTATTATGTGAATGTCTTTCAGGGGGCATAGATCAAGATGGGTAGTCAGCAATGCTCCCTCTAAGCTGCGGAGTCTTGTGAGCAAAAATTCTACTTGGTGAGCTCCTGGCATTAAAGTTGTGAGCGAGCGATTTGGCTGCTGCATCAATTAGCTTGCTCTGGAGCCATCCTTGCTGAGCTAAGACAAAAATGTGTGAGCCAGAGGCTAAAAAACTGTGAGCTAGCTCACACTAACTCAGCTTAGAGGGAACACTGGTAGTCAGTCTGTAGCAGTAGAAAAGAGCAAGAAGCGATGGCGAACCTAAACAGCATGATAAAAAGTAGAGACATCACCCTGCCAACAAAAGTCCGCATGGTCAAAGCAATGGTATTCCCAGTAGTCATGTATGGCTGCGAGAGTTGGACTATAAGGAAGGCCGAGCGCCGAAGAATAGATTCTTTTGAACTATGGTGCTGGAGAAGACTCTTGAGAGTCCCTTGGACTGCAAAAAGATCAAATCAGTCAATCCTAAAAGAAATCAACCCTGACTGTTCCCTGGAAGGCCAGATAATGAAACTGAAGCTCAAATACTTTGGCCACCAAATGAGAAGGGAGCACTCACTGGAGAAGACCCTGATGCTGGGAAAGACTGAAGGTCAAAGAAGACGGGGACGGCAAAGGATGAGATGGTTAGACAGTGTCATAGATGCAGCGAACATGAAATTGAGCCAACTTCAGAGGACGGCGGAAGACAGGAGGGCCTGGCGGGAGATGATCCATGGGGTCGCGAAGAGTCGGACTCGACTGTGCGACTGAACAACAACAAAGCACCTTAGAGACTAACCAAATTTGTGGCAAGGTATGAGCTTTCATGAGCTACTGAAGTGAGCAGTGACTCACGAAAGCTCATACCCTGTCACAAATGTTGTTAAGTCTCTAAAAGTCCTACTGGACTCATGCTCTTTTCAGTGGACAGATCATATGACTAATATTGGTCATTTTTTTGTCTTCTGGGGGGTTCATTGCCAAGACCACCTTATCCCATGAGGGGGGAACTGTCTTCAGGGGGCAGGGGAATCTGTCTTAAAAATGCTGACGGACCAATGTCCAGAATTACCATCCCAGAATTTAGCTTTTGTTAAACCAGTGAGCTTCTAGTCCTCATGGCTTCAGGGATGTTCACTAGGATGGTATTAAAAATAATTCTGAACTTTGGGGAAGGTGGACTGTTCAAGAGATGATACAAGATACCCTCAATGAATAACAATTGTAACTTTGAGAATGAGTTCTGGTATGATAACCACTTAGAAAGTTTAGTCACTTAACCTGGTTCGTTGGAAGTATATGTAAATTATATACAAGTAAAATAATGGATCTGGTGCTTCAGCCTGTTAATATATTTCCAAGGTGGCCACTGGCAGTGAACTAAATGCTCGACTCTAAAAACAAAATTGAAAGAACATAATTTATAATCCGTCTCTGTGTTGATTCACGCCTGACTTCCTTAGTGAATGACTAGCAAAGCTCTAATTGTTACTCTCCCCACTCCCAATGGACTTGCTCACGATTTTGCCTTGCTCAGCTTCTCAGATGCGTATTCAAAACTGCAGAGAATGTAGCAGATTCGAGGTGGCTTTCAGCTTCTTCATGGGCTTGGTTGTGTGAAGAACTCTGGAAAAATAGAAACTGGGTACATTGCAAAAGCAGACTTCTTCCCCCCCTCCCCCAAATGTAAATTTTGCCTGCTTGGTTCTGATCATTTTTGGTGCTTTGAGACACCTAACTTCAGCTCCTCTTCTGTTTTCATTTCACTTTTCTTTTTTATGATTTGTCATTAAATTGTGAGTTGATCTAAAAAGTTTTGTGGAGTTATGCCACAGGGCAAAAATTCCAAACAAATGAAGTACTACTACTAAATTGTATTTATATTCTGCCTTCTGGGTCCAAAGATGCCTCAAAGCAGTTTCCAGCTCCCTAAAGCAATTTAAGACCAAGAGCCCAAATCCAGAAATAGTAACAGGTCAATGTCCTTGTATCAATTAAAAAAAAATCTTCTGAAGACCACCAAGGAAAAGAGGCTTGGTGGGTTTCACTGCGTAGAGAGTTTCATGGTGAAGGTGCAACCACTGAAAAATCCCTTCTTTTTGTAGTACCTTTCCTAAAAGGCGTTTGTATCAGGGCCTCGTTTGAAGGTACCTGGCATGGTTCAAGGGGGAGAAGGTGGCCCTGTAAGCACCCTTGAATCCAGACATGTCTCTCAGCACAATACAGCGGCAGAAATGTTTTTGGGAAAAGCAGGTTCCTTCCCTTTTCCTCTGCTGTGCCCCACCCCTCCCTGGGTTCTTGAACCCCATATTGCGCTCTGTTCACAGTTTTCTGGTTTGTAGTGCAAACAAGACTGGCTCAGGCTGAAGGTTTTGTCCTTCAGGACTAAGGGTCCCTGATGTGCGTTGTTGGCAATGCTGAGATGTTCAGGCATACGTGCAGTGAGGCAGTCTTGCAAATAGTTTGATATCAGCCAGCCGCTTGGCCTATCTTCCCCCTCCTGTTCACCCAACAGCACTTCTTTTTCCTGGTTGCTTGGCATATCAGCTCTCAATGGCAGCTCCCTTCGACCTGGCTCAAAAGAAGCAGAAATCACCAGTTTGACCAAGGCAAGGAGTTCTAGAGCAGTCTGATGGGCACTTCCTGTTGGCCATGTAGTGTCGTGGAATAGGACTTGCTCTGTAGAGCTTCTTATGCTATTAGTGCAGTGGTTCGGCCACCCAAATGGTGGCTTTCAAATGGAACCCAAAGTGTGGGATGTGTGTCACCCTGTAGGCTTTCCGCAGCTTTATGGAATGAGGCATCCAGGATAGTTTTTATTGTTCTTTCCTTAAAGGGGCCAGTGTGTAGATATGTGCATCGTAAGTGCCATAGTGTCCCCCCCACACACACACCTGGAAATATTACCATGGTGCAAAATGGCGTGCAGGAGAACACATGAAGCTGCCATATATCCCATCTGTCTATCAAGATCAATATTAAGAACACAAGAGCATAAGAGAAGCCATGTTGGATGAGGCCAATGGCCCATCCAGTCCAACACTTGGTGTCACACAGTGGCCAAAACCACCAGGTGCCCTATTGTCTACTCAGACTGGCAGCAGCCCTCCAGGGTCTCAAATGAAGAACAAGAAGAAGAGTCTGAGAAGAGTCTCAGAGCGGCTCACAGACTCCTTCTACCCCCCCCCCAACAGACACCCTGTGAGGTAGGTGGGAGGACTGCTCTTTCATGGACAGCTCTCATCAGGACTATGGCTTGCCCAAGGTCATCTAGTAGCTGCAAGTGGAGGAATGGGGAATCAAACCCGGTTCTCCCAGATTAGAGTCCGCACACTTAACCACTACACCAGACTGGCTTTTCACTTTACTTACTGCCTTTCACTTCACTTACTGCCTGATCCTTTTAACTGGAGATGCCAGAGATTGAGCATGGGACATTCAGCATGTGAAGCAGGTACTCTGCTACTGAGCCATGGCCCCGCCCCAAGGCAGCAGGGTGCACGCGCCCCCTCCTAGCTTGTTCGGCCGCTTCAGTGAGGGGCAAATTGATTTTCTGTTTGGATTTTCTAAGGCTGAGTTCTTCCTAGTACAGGTAAAGGGTTCCAGTGAAAGCGAGCAGGTCCAAGCCAAAGATTATGAACAAATGCAGTAAATAATGGGGCATACGTATGCATCTCCCACTGGTTTGTAGAGCTATGTGTTTGGGGAGGGAGGAAGTCTTTCATTTTCTCACTGCTTCCTTTTAAGATAGGCTGAAATTCTTTCGTAGCTTTTGTTTGGGATAATAGCCTTTCCTGCCCACCTTGAGCAAAATTCCTAAGGGTCTTTCCAGATGATCAGTTTTTATTCTGCAGGCAATGCCCATTCTGTAAGTGTGTGTGTTGAGTGGGGAGAATACAGACATCTTTTCTCAGCTGCTGCTTCTGAGTATATATTTGGGGGCAGAGGAGCATAGCAGGTTCCTTGAACCAGACGATGGAATTTTTGTTGCTGGTGGGGGAGATTCTCCTTTCTTTCCCCGGCTAGTGTACTTTTTGTGATAATAGCACGTGGTGGCTTAGAAGTGGTTGCATGGATATCCTGAGGACTTACTGGATAGCAGTCACGGCATCACTGGCACTGACAGACAGTCCTTGTGACTGTGGGAGGCTATAAAAATGGATAGCTGCTAAAACACATCAGAAACTGAGTGGGGTTTCCGGTGGAGAGTTTGAGGGCTTCAGTTCCAAATAAACACATCCGTGCATATGTTCAGAGCTTGGCTTTTCTTGAGACAGAGCTCTGAGTGCCTTGATGCCGAATCTTCTTCTTTTTTGTTGTTCTAAGTGCATGTTTATGGTGGTGGTGGTCAGTGCTTCCTCTAAGCTGAGTTAGTGTGAGCCAGCTCGCAGTTTTTTTAGCCTCTGGCTCACACGTTTTTTGTTTTAGCTCAGGAAGGAGGGCTCCAGAGCAAACTAATTTAATGCAGTAGCCAAATTGCTCGCTCACAACTAGCTCACAAAGTAGAATTTTTGCTCACAAGACTCCACAGCTTAGAGGGAACTTTGGTGCGGATCTCCTGGACAATGGGAATCCTCTTCTGTTCCCCCCCACTTTTAAGGGACAAGTGCCCTGGCCTGGATGGCCCAGGCTAGCCTGATCTCATCAGATCTCAGAAGCTAAGCAGGGTCGGCCCTGGTTAGTACTTGGATGGGAGACCACCAAGGGAGTTCAGGGCTGTTACACAGAGGCAGGCAATGGCAGAACCACCCCTGAAGATCCCTTGCCTAGAGAATCCTACAGGGTCACCATCACTCAGCTGCAACTAGATTGGCACTTTCCAATACCATGAGTGAGGCTCGGCTGCAATTTACTTTCTCTATCCCCTCGAAGACTATTCTTGAGTTTGAGAATTGTCTTAGGGAAATGAGAAGAGGGATTTGGGGGGCTAGGATGTGGTACAGTTTTTTGGGGGGAAGCGAAAACGAAAGCCGCCCATCCAACCAGGACTGCCCTGGCGAACCGAGTTCGGATTAAGGTCAAGGGAGAGAAGCACACAGCAGGATGGGAGACGGCTCTGCCTGCTTCCTGTGTCGGCCAAGGCAGGAAACGGGGGGAGCAGCCCAAAGTGATTGTGTCTCCCCTGGCAACTATCTGCTCCTTCCTTGGCAGCTTTTCTCCCTCTCCCTTTTGAGAACTGGTGCTCAGCTGCTTCCGTGTTGCTTGAAGCATTAGGAAGGGGATCCCCGTGCTTTGGAGGATTCCGGAGCAGCCAGCCTGATCTATTCTCACGGACACTTCCCCCTTGCCCTCAAAGCGCTTAAGCGCAAAGGTGGTTTGTCTCCTTGAGATTCTGTGCAAACGCGTTTAGGATGTAGTGTGTTGGACGGGGCTTCCGGCTCCCCGAATCTGCCTGCTTTCAAGTTTCTAGCCCTTATGAAGGCTCTGTCAAAAGCCAGAGGTCTGGCTGGGCTGAATAACACTGCCAGAAGGCTCTGTGCTTGCATAACTCGTTGCCCCTCCCGGTGATTAACAACAGCACAAGAAAGTATGCAAAACAGCAAGTCTATGCAAATGTCCTTCTATATTTATATAAACGTAGAAGCCTTGATTGCCTTGCCAAAGGGGACGGGGCTCTTGATTTGGGGAAGGTTCCCAAGCAGATCTTTGCTGATGACAAAGCATCGGTTGCTATAAAACCCTGCTGCGGGAGTGCTGATTTTATGATTGTTTCCCGTCTTGCTGTAATGATACGATGATACCAACGGCCTCTGGGTCGTGTCCCCCCCCCCCTGCTCTGAGTTACAGCAGAGTGCATCTCAAGCCGGGCGGTTAAGGCCCTGAACGGGGCCAGCGAGTCTGGCTCGATAACCTCCGGTTTGAACTTGTCTCAGAGGCCCCTGCTTGCCGCGAGCTGTTATATCTGCAGCAGATGTACCTCAGCTGTGCTTGACAGCTGACAGGGAGACGCAAGGGCATTGTGGGGGGGGGGGCAGGAGAAGGGAAGCTAAGGCATTCCTTTCCTACTTCCTTCCACTTCTATTTCGGCTCCAGCTGTTGTGAAAGAAACTGACGTAGCCTTTCTGTTTAGACTCAGGGGTTCAGGAGGGGAATGCCTGGAGGCAAGAAATTAAGCTGCAAGGGTGTGTGAGGGTGTAAAACAGGATTTAACATATCCTGATCTAGTCCTGCAAGGGACTTTCCCCACTTCCAGCCCAGCCCCCCAAGAAATCTCGCTTTCTTTAATGCTCGGAACACCCTACCAGAATCTCTTGAGTTGCACCACTGCTGTTCCTTCAAAGACCTCCTCTGAACATTAACTCTTTATGTCTTCAGTCAAAATGAAGCCTTTGCTATGTGTCAAATGCTGTCACTTGTTGTGGTTAGAGCAGAGGGCCGCCCAAATTATGCTGAGCTTGAGGACACTTTTGAAATTCTGAGAACAGGTGGTGTTCACAAAATGGCTGCCCCCGGGAAAGGGTGGCTGACTACAAAATGGCTGCCATGGGAACTGGGGCCGGCCACAAAATGGTGGAAAGTTCGAAGCCCATGTGGAGGTGGCTGTTTCTGAATGAGTGCTCTCTGCAGACACATAGAAGAGGCCTCTTCTTTTTTTTTTTAATAAAGATTTTATTGGCTCCCCTAAAAAGGGGAGGTATTTCGCTTAAAAGAAAAAATGGGAAGGGTAGACAGTGGGGGAAAGAGAAAGCTGAGTGATATATAAACTGGTAAATTAAACTGTTAGTAATGTCCAATTAATCTTCTTGGGCTTCTTCTGTGTGTTGTCAAACTTCTTTTCATAGTCCTGTCACATGTAGTTCTCTGTTAGTATGTTAGTAATGTTCCTTTGAATTTCTGTTAATAAAAAAAACATCTCTTCTGTGCACATTCAGAACCGCTTCTTTGCGTGCTGGGTACTATCGCTGACGTGGAGGAGCTTCCTCTGTTGTCTTCTCCTTCCGGCTTGTTAAATCCTCCTTCGGGTTGTTGTTAATACTCTCAGTTCATGCACTATAAATCCAGAAGAGGCCTCTTCTGAAGCACCTGGAAAGCCAGGACTGGTTCTTTGCTTCACCCGGAAGCACATTGGTCAATGCCATGTTTGGGATCTCTGGGTTAGCATGTCAGAGTAGGATCTGGGAACCCAGGTTCTATTCCTCACTGTGCCACACACAGAAGCTAGCTGGGTGACCTTGGGCTATGGTTGTAGGGCCTGCCGTTCTCTTGGAACGACAGCTGATCTCCAGGTGACAGAGATCAGTTCCACTGGAGAGAATGGCAGCATACTCTACGGTATCATATATCTTCTGAGCTCCCTCCCTTCCCCAAATTCCACCCTTCCCTGGCTTCACCCCCAAATCTCCAGGAATTTCCCAACCCTGAGTTGGGAACCCTACCTTCTCCCAGCTCTCCAGCGTTAGCATGTAGTACATAAGCCTAATGAGGAACAAGCAGCTTTTCGTGTAGTGAGCTTACCACGTCCCATCCCTGTTGAGTCTAATGATATCATATTTGCATATGAATTCCCAACTCTGCAGCTTCTTGCTGGAGTCTGCCTTGGAATCTTTTCTGCTGAGGAGGAGGAGGAGATTCGATTTCTACCCCGCCCTTCACTACCTGAAGGAGTCTCAGAGTGGCTTACAGTCTCCTTTTTCTTCCTCTCCCCACAACAGACACCCCGTGAGGTAGGTGAGGCTGAGAGAGCTCTTGAGAGAACTTGTCACTGACCCAACATCACACCAGCAGCTGCATGTGGTGGAGTGGGAAATCAAACCCGGTTCTCCCAGATTAGAGTCCCCACTTGTAACCACGACACCAAATTGGCTCTGAGATTCTTGAAATGACAGAGCAATAGAGGAAAAAGGTGCCTTAGTGAATCTCTGCATTGGGAGGGAGAGGGGGAGGCTGACGACTCTGTAGTGTGGTCTACTCCCCCCACCCAGAAATCCTGTGGTTTACCAATCTCTGTTACATTTACAAAGCCAAGGTACATTTTCGAAGCCAGGGTACATAGTCACGAACAATCCCTTGCCTGTTACAACCTGCTCAGTCTATTTGATGCTCCTGAACTTAAAGATTGTGCTTAGGAGGCCCAACTTGATGTGGTCCAGCAAAGCACCTACCTGAATGTTCTGCACAAGAATCTTAGCAGGAAGTAGGTGAACCATCAGAAATTGTCAATTGTTGGGCTATAGTCTATTCTACTCACGCCTTCTTTGTAGCACAATCTGGGCATTTGCCTGCTACTGTTGACTTTACCATTGATTTTGGCTGACCAAATGAGAAGGGGGCACTCACTGGAGAAGACCCTGATCCTGGGAAAGATTGAAGGTCAAAGAAGCCTGGGACGGCAAAGGATGAGACGGCTAGACAGTGTTATCGATGCAACGAACATGAAATTAAGCGAACTCCAGAGGATGGCAGAAGACAGGAGGGCCTGGCGTGATGTGGTCCATGGGGTCGCAAAGAGTCGGACTCGAATTGACTTTAGTTAAGTGCTGTTCCTATGAGAATGTCCCATCTCTCCCCTGCCTCCGCCTCCAAAATGCAATGTACTTTGGATCCCCGGCAAAGCAAACTAAAAGTTTGTCATTAACAAAACCTCGTTCTGGGGATGGGTAGTAGAACTTCCTCTACAGTGTCCAGTGTGAGGTCCGGTTGCTGTAGAGCAGTGACCTTCAAGCTTTCAAAGCTTCTTTCCAGTTTTATGTCCCAGAGGGCATCATGGGACCTTGTGGACATAAGAGAATCCTGGAGACCCAGGTCTGAATCCCCACTCTGAACGACCTTGTTTTGGTGACCTTGGGCCCATTGCACATTTTCAGCCTCACCAGCCTCACAGGACAACGTTTGAGTCTGGTGACACCTCTAAGACCAACAAAGTTTAATTCTAGGTATAAGCTTTTTGTGTGCAGGTGCACATCTTCAGCACAACCTCACAGGGTTGTTGTGGGGGTAAAATGCAGGCGCAACGAATATTGTAAGCCAGAGTTACGACTTCGCCCATGCTTGAGTGCAAAGCAGTTCGAGAAAGTGGGTTGCAGGAAACACAAGCTTGGGCACCAGGAGGTGTAACAAAGTGAAGAACTATCCTGGAGGGTCACAGTCATGGAAGACGACCCACCTTTGCCGAGCAACCTCATCGTGCCACCCTGCTGCTCCTCTTGGCAAGTGCCTAAAAGGAGCCAGGAGGCGTGGGGCCTTTGCTCTTGACACATTTGTGCAAGTGGTAGGGCCTTCCAAAAAGCGACAATACAAAATGGCCGCCCCTGGAGAGGTTTGCAATGCCCCAGGAAGAGAAGGGTTCTCTGAGTAAGGTTACTGACTCCAGCTTGGGAGAAATTCCTGGAGATTTGGGGTCGGTGCCTGAGGAAGGTGGAGTTTGCAGAGGGGAGCGAGCTCAGTGGGGACCTGACGCTAAAGAGTCCACCACCCCCCAAAGCCGCCATTTCCTCCAGAGAGGCTGGTCTCTCTCTGGCATCTGGAGATCAGTTGTACCCTGTTTCCCCGAAAATAAGACCTACCCCAAAAATAAGCCCTAGCAGGATTTCTATGCATTTGTGGTATAAGCCCTAGTGTGTCTTCTGGAGAAAAAATAAATAGAAGACAGTGTCTTATTTTCGGGGAAACACGGTAGTTCCTGGAGAACTCCAGGCTCCTCCAACCCCTACTCCCGATCTGTGGTCTAGGGACGGCTGCTGAACAGCATGTACTTTATAGGTATGTTATGCAATGGACCTTGAGAAGCTGGGGGGGGGGGTGTGAACCTGTGGACAAGGGGCTTCAGTTTTGAACACACAGTGCTGTGGTATAGTAATAAAGATAGAACAGTGCCAAAGATACTTGGGAAAGGGGTGGATGCGGAGTTTTGTATGGGCATATATACGCCCAGAAGCCCATCTTTGTCATTTGAAGTTAAGGAATTTGAAATGTTCCCAATCAGGATTTGTAGTTATTTGGTTTAGTTGCATTATCGGCTTGAGGCAGCTTCCTAGAGGCTTGGGGGTACAGCTGAAGCATATCCCCCCTTGTTTCGGGGGGACCGTGTTCAATCATAGAAACGGACTAATCTCCCCCCCCCCTTCCCCCAGTGAGAGCTAGCTGACGCAAACGAGGGTCTGGTTATCTCTGTGTAAAAGATCATTCTGGTGGTTTTTTTAAATTCCAAAATATCTGTGTCATCAAATGCCAGAGTTTTGTTGTGCCATGGCGGTAGAGAAGCAACAGAGAATGGCGTCGTGTTATCATTAGGGATGCCAGCTCTGAGCTGGGAAATATGTGGCAATTTGGGGTGGGGGTGGGGGGGGAGCCTGGGGAAGGCGGTGTTTGGGGAGGGGAGGGGCCTCAGCAGGGTACAATTCCATGGAGTTCATCCTCCAAAGCGGCTGTTTTCTCCATGGGAACTGATCTTGGACCACTTGTAATGGGAGGGATCTCCAGGTGCTTCCTGGAGATCGGCAATCCTAGTTACTGCTTAGCCTTTGTGTAGGGCTTTAGTGGTCAAAGCCCTGGGGGTGAGGCTGCAAGAATGATGCTTAATCCCAAGGCTACCTAGCGAGTCCTTGGCAGAGATGAAATCTAAACTTCGGAGGCTTCTTGTTCTCAGGCTAGGTAGCTGCTATACTGCGGCCGCCTACCTGAGGTTTAAGGCCACCTCCGAACACAGCATGTTGCCTCCCTGGGGAGAGCTCTTGGGGAAACCTTTCACGAGTCGTGCAGGGAAATGTTTCCTTGGAATGGCTCATCCTCGAGAGTTGCTCGAAAAGACAATTCACCCCCCCCACCCCTCCACTGTGAGCTGCAGCTGCATTCCCGGATAGAACCGGTTTTGCAGAATTGTCTTCCATCACCTCTGCACAGATGATTCGTTCTGACAGAGCACGTCTACAGGTGCACATCTAAGGGGAGAAATCCAAGGCTTGTCACATGCAGGTGGAGATGATGCCCACGGGGACTGACAATCCAGAAATGATTTCAGACTGTACCCTGTGACTGGGGCCACAGGGACGTCTCCACATTGCCACCTCCTGTTCCCGGACCCCCAAATCCCACTTCTCGAAGAGATCCCGGAACTAGTTCTGTCTGTCTACACAGTGGGTAGGGGAAATGTAGCCAGAGTTCTGTAAAAAAAAATTTTAATCCAGGATTGCATTTGATAATTGCGGAATCCATTCTTTCTGGTGCAGGATTTTAGACCTCTTCCTTAGAAGCTGTGTCCCTCACTCTGAGCGCCCACCGAAAGGAAAGCTGCACTTAACAATGTAGAGAAATGCTGAGCTCATATGTGGGAACAGAGGAGTCAGTGCCTCTGAAGGTGTGCAGAGTGTCATTGCCTTTACGACAGAGTAATCTTGGACAAGGCTTGTCTGAGATCAGAGGGAAGGATGCACGAGGCAACTGGCTTCCTCATATAGGTTTGGCCCCTGCATCTCTTTTAAAAAAAATTCAGAGCAGGTGGGAAGAGGGCAGCAAGATAACCCCCACACACACACGCTCACACTCACACACGACACTATCCTCATGGGAGAGGAGATTGATGTGAGTAGTCAAAATGGGAACATTTGTTTCATGACCCTCTTTATATGACTCTCACAAAAAGAATCTGTGGCAGAGCAGGGAACTGATCTCTCATCTATTCAGGTGTCCAGTATCCTGGTGGGCAGCTAGCCGTTTATTGCTCCTAATAGTTCTTTAGAATGGTGCTTTCAAGAACCAGATCCCTGTCAGCTTAGGTCTTGCTCTTGCACGTCAGATCTGTGCCTCTCCGTCCTGGGCTCTGTCCTCTTGTCCCCACCCCACCTGATCGGATTGCACCTGCATTCACCTAGGCAAGAAATCCAGTTTTTGGCAGTCACGATGTATATATTTTTGAGCCTACGTTGCCCCCTGGTGGTCATGCCTCATCATTACAGCTCATAGTGACAAATGTTCACCTCACGATGGCTACTAAAATATTTTCGCAGGTTGATTCTTTCTCCCCAAGGCAGGGCGGCAGACCTGCAGAATGTGTTGTCATGGTAAAGCGAAATGGCGGACAGGATAATCCATTAATGGGGTTTTTTGTACTGCTTTGTTGTTAGGGTGATGTAATCCTGGGTGTATTCCAGGCATCCTTGTGCAGAGTGGGGGTATGAGGAGAAGGATGCCTTTCCTAGAAATGATAACTTTGATAGGTATACTGCACGTGCTGCAGTGTGTGTGTTTAATCTGTCTGAAGTTTCAGAAAGCAAAAGAAGCCTTGAGCAGGGCACAGTCAGATGGCTATGTCTGCTCCATCCTCGATTCTTTCCCATGATTCCTAGCTATCCCCACTCTTCGTGTGAGGGTCAGGCCTTGTGGTCTAGAAGCAGACCTGAGCAGCTTGGTTCTGGACCTGAGCAGCCTCAGTCTAAGAAGGTGGGCCAGGCAGGGTCCTCCTACAGGCCCCTCGTGCCGACTCACCTCTGCCGAGTTGATACCGACATCCGGCCAGCCGCACTGGGTGTCAGCAAGCTGCCATTGTGTTGTATGTTTTCTTCTGCATGGTATACTGTACTCGGTTCATCCCCCCTCTTGTTGCCTCTTGTGTAGGTGTTTACTTTCTGTTGCTAGCACACCGCGGAACTGCTCAAGGTTAACCAGCTGGTGGTGGGAAGGAGTTATGGCTTGCTCTCCTTATCATGTATTCTGAGGCCTGAGAACTGAATTTGTGTTTATGTAGTATGAACCGTTGTGTTCCCAAGGAAAGGGCGCTAAGACTTATCACACTCCCGCCAGCGGGAATTGGGCTCATTGGTCCTGTCTCGGTTCAAGTTCCTTTATTATGTTTCCCTTGGACTGTCGTAGTCATTACTAACAATGATTGTGTTCCTGATATAACCATCTCTTCTAATAAATTCTATTTTGTTCATCAAACGTGGATTTACTTTGAATGAATGGGGAATCGGACACTGGGGCTGCTGAAGTGAAGCACAGCGCTTAGGGTTGCCGGCACTGGGTTGGGAAATACCTGGAGATTTGGGGGGCGGAGCCTGGGAGGACGGGGTCCGGGGGAGGGAGGGACCTCAGTGGGGTACGGTGCAGTGTTCCCTCTAAGCTAAGTTAGTCTGAGCTAGCTCACAGTTTTTTAGCCTCCAGCTCCCACATTTTTGTCTTAGCTCAGGAAGGAGGGCTCCAGAGCAGACTAATCTGTGCAGTAGCCAAATCACTTGCCCACAACTTTAATGCCGGTAGCTCACAAAGTAGAATTTTTGCTCACGAGACTCCACAACTGAGAGGGAACATTGGGAGTCCACCCTCCAGTGCAGTCTTTTCCTCCATTGGCTGTCTGGAGATCAGTTGTCGTTGTGGGAGATCTCCGGGTGCCACTTGGAGGCTGGCAACCCCAACAGAGCTGGTCGGCGGCCTCCGACAGGTGCCCACAGTGACTCGGGCAGCGGGGTGCTAGACAGGACGTTGTAAGCACCATGGTGGCCCCCTTCTAAGTCCATCGGAGCCAATGGGCTTAAAAGGGGGTGTGGCTCTCTTTAGGCCTGCACCATGATTCCTGCTCCTAACGTATTCTGCTGGCGCCAGCATCCCTTAAGGGTGGGGCAGCTGCCCGGGAGCATAGCTTCTGGCCGGGCCCATTGCCACGACCCCTCCTGTCCACACCTTTCCCTCCACACACCGAGTTGCTCACAAGCCTTCCAGCCGCCAGTGCTTCTGGCCACACGCACTGCATGGCCCCACCAGGGGGAAAGGGACACGTGTGGGGATAGCAGCGTAGGTGGCAGCAGGGCCCACAGGCAAGCAAGGTGGTGGGGAAGGATACATGGACATGGGGTGGGGCGCAAGCAGGCGGCAGGCAGGGGGAGGGGGGCCCAGGATCCTCTGCTCAGGGCTCCCAGGATCCTCTGCTCAGGGCTCCCAGGCAGCCTCAGCCCCCCGGGGTGCCCCAAGAACCCGCAACTGGCCCTGCCTGTTGCCTTACCAAAAACAAACAACCCAAAGGGGTCGTCGTACACGTTTAGCTGCTTTCTTGAAGAACCAGTCTGACCTTGGCCGTTGCGGTTGTGTTTTTCAGTCTTGGTGTCCAGATCCTCCCCAAAGAAGCCTCGCGGCCGGAATATCTTCAAGGCGCTTTTCTGTTGCCTCCGTGCACAGAATGTTGGGCAGACGGCCTTTGGCGGAGAGCATGGCCCGCACAAGGAGGAGACCAGCACCATTGCCAAGGTAAGGGGAGGCTGAGGTGATCACCTGACTGTACCCAGGCAGAGCTAGCAGAATCAGAGCTCCTTTTCGGCTGAGATTTTCTTTTTCCGGCACCCTGCCATCTTAGAGGCTGCCCCTTAGGAGACCATCTGCACCCTGGGCCTCCAACTCGGGAACACTGCAGGTCTCTGTAGGCACAGAGGGCCTTTCTGGATAAATTATTATCTCTTGTCTATGTCTGCTGCTCCCAGGACCCCACATCCAAATCTGTAATTAGTCCTTCTGCTAACCAGGATTCTCAATAACCTTAGTTAGCCTCTGTTTACATCTGTTTTTCTTCTTAACAATCAATTACAAAATGCCATCTGCAGGCAGATAACCGCTTTGAACGCAGCTTCTTCCAAGGCTGTTTAGTATACTGCGGGCCATCCCAGAATGCACTGCTTTGTAAGCTATAGCACAGAACCTGTACACTGAACAAATTTGACTGTATTTATATCCCTGCATGCATATAGGCTGAGAAGCCATAGCCAGTCTCGGATTCTCGATGCAGTGACAGGCAATAAAATCCAAGTACATAAGTGAGGCAGAAATGCATAAAGTTCTTGTAGGTAACTGCCTTATAGTCCCATCCTTCTCCTAACTGCATACGCTTAATACCACAGACTTGTACCTGTGGTTGTGCCATCCTGCCTTTTCAAAAAAGAAACAAAGAAACAGTGTCTTTTCGTTGAACCCTGCAGCCTATCCCTACACTCTTACAATTAAGGGTTTCTTTCCAAGGCAGATGGGCAGGGAGCCCCCCCCCCGTGTCTGTCTGTCTGTCTGTCTGTCTGTCTGTCTGTCTGTCTGTCTGTCTGTCTCTCTCTCTCTCTCTCTCTCTCTCTCTCTCTCTCTCTCTCTCTCAGTTAAGTACCATTTCCTTTGACAATACATACCTTTGAAGCTTTCGGTGTTTGTTGTTCCACCTGTGCCACCATTTCAGTCTGATGCTCACGTGCTTGCTTTTGGCGCTGCTGCTGCTGCTACGTGCAAGACCTTTGTAAGGAAGAAATGTGTGACTTCTTCTCTTTAGAGCTTTTAGTGGGTTAGTCAAGAGGCTCCCTGAGCTCTCTGGTGGTGGCATGACAGTCTCTCCTTTTTCGTGATACCTACATCTCCACTCTCCTCTTTTTTTCCCCCTTTTAGTCTGATCTGTTGCAGTGTCTTCAATACCAGTTTTACCAGGTATGTTTCTGTTCACAAGCTGGGAGGGGAAATTAAAAAAAAAAATACACCTGTGTCTTCCCCTACAGCCAGGGCTGTGTTTAATCTGTCCACAACTGTGCATACCAGCTTTCCACCAAGACAGCACTACTTTCAGGTCAAATGTAGGCAATCTGGCCCCCATGATGCCATCTATCACTGTTTATTTGCTCCAGTCCTAACCTGGATAGCCCAGCCTAGCCTGATCTCGTCAGATCTCGGGAGCTAAGTGAGGTCGGCCCTGGCTAGTATTTGGCAGGGTGGCCTCCAAGGAATACCAGGGCCATGACGCAGAGGCAGGCAACAGCAAACTCCCTCTGAAACATCTCTTGCCTCAAAAACAAGTCTAGCTCGCCACTTAGTGGTCCATAACACTAAAAGAGCTAGAACTTCTGGCTGCCAGACAATCTTAAGATCTCCTGACTGTTCTACAGACAATGCCATACGATAATTAATTGCTTCGTTTATGTCCTGCCTTTCTCCTCAACGGGGACCCAAAGCAGCCTATATCGTTCTCCTTTCCTCCATTTTATCCTCACAAAAAGCCCATGAAGTCTGATAGGCTGTGTGTATGTGATGGGTCAAAGTCACTCTTTTATGGTAGATTGGGGATTTGAATCCAGGACTCCCAGATCCAGACCAACACACCTATCCACTACAGCACTCTGGATCTTGCTGGCCATGTGAAAGGGGGCAAGGGAGCTATACAGAGCATCAAAGTGTTGCCTCCGGATCCCTACAAGTTCTGCCCTTTTGACAATACCCCCATCCCTCAATTCTGGCTTCTAAAAGCGATGGGCTAATTGAATTGCCGCTAGCCCCCATTATTTTGAATGGGACGTAGTTGTAACTAATATAAATTTAGAGCTAATCTAGATAATCTCTTGGAAATGTGCTTCCATTGGAAAAAGAAAGCTGAGATTCTCACAGTCTCAAAATCTATGCACCCAGTACTTGGTTCATGTTTGTATATCTTAACTTTGCTGCAGAATGCATGCACGGGCCTGTCTGCATGTGTTTTTGCTCACGTGTGTGTGCTTTTATGAACAAAAGGGAGAAACTGTCCTTTCCCAGCTAAGCAAATCTCTCCTTCTGCCCTGCTGAAATGGAATTCCCTTTCCTTCTGCTGCCAAGAGTGAAAGTAGAAGAGCCATTATGGCCTAATTCAGATGAACTGCGGACAAGATGGTGAAACCATTCCTGGATTGTACCACTTCCAGCTGCCCAGTGGGAGGCTATGATTGAAAACTACCCTTATCAGGGAGAAGGGTCTGCAGGGACTTCCTTCTTTATGGAATTTAACTTCGTTGTGGGAATGGATTTGATGTGCAGAGTCAGTCAACAGGGCAGGCCTCCGCTTGGGACTCTGAAGCCGGGCAGCTCAAGATACAGGGTCGCCACACTTATGCGAACAAGACGGAGGGTGGCTGCCCTAAGGTAGGGTGGGGCTGGGTGCTGTTTTTGTGATATTTGCATAACTCATTGCAAAAAAGCAATGCTGGCCCTCACTCCCCCCTCCCCATAATATCTCCCTGGGGGAGTGTGCCGGCCAAACGTCTACCACAAGGAGACCACTAAGTAGTTCCTTGGAGTGGCTGTCCCCACATCGAAAGCCACCCATGCAGTGACCGGCCATGCACTTAGGACGATTTATCTCATGCTGCCAATAACCCCAAGGGGGAAACTGTGGAGAATATCGCTCTGTCTTGCTGTCCCTGAATGGAATTCCTTGCCACACAAAGGCATCCTCTCCGCAGAGCAAGTTAAAGTAGATTCCGCATGGTGGGTTTTTTTCCTTCTTCCAAAAATTTTCCTACGGCCGACTTTTCTATTTGCATTCTTGAGGTGGTGTACATGTATGGCCTTTTAGCATCGTACCACATCAGAAAATAGAAACCCTGCCGTTTTCCTGTGGGAGGGATTCCAGACAAACGCACCCTTGTGGGAAGTGGAGTGGAAAAGATACAGTGTGGGGACTTTACCCCTTCAGTGAGAGGTCTTCATTCAGCCTTTGAGTGAAGAGTAAGTGCAATGTGATTCGTGTTGGGACACACCCCACCTCCTTCCTATGTAATCTGATAGGATGAGTGTTGGGCTGTGACTATTCTGGAAAGAGAGCTTAGAGTCATAGTAGAAAGTACACTGACAATATCGATGCGCTGAAGGAATTGCCAAGGCGAATTCAATTATTTGGAATGGGATTGGTAATAAAATAGGATAATATTGTTGTATATGAGTCTGTGGCACGGACATATTTAGTATATTTTGTGTCATTCTGGTCACCTTACATGAGGAAAAACTACAGATTGGGCTGGCGAAAGGATACAAAATGGCAATGAAAATGGCAAATCTTTATTATGAAGAAAGGTTTGAGCAGTTGGGTCTTTTAATTTTGCAGAAAGGTTCGCCTAGTGAGGGGCTGGGTGGAGTTCTATACACTTATTCAAGAGGGGAGAGAATGAAATGAATTTTCTTCTTCTGTCAGAACACTGGATTTCAGGGTTACCCCATAAAGCCAAGTGATCACCATGACTGTAAATGACTTTCTTCTGCTTCTTGGGCTGTAGCTGAACTGAAGGGGCCGAATCTGCAGATTCTCCCCGGAGTATTAGGGGACAATAATACTCCTGTATGTTTACTCATTGTGTAGGCAAGGGAATCTTCTGGAATCCCATCTCCCACACAACAAATGAAACTGCAGGAGCCCAGCCTTTCTTTCTTGCTGTCTTGTTACCATCCAGAAAGGGTACAAAAAGTAGACGCTTCCCGCCCCCGCAACCTGTGCCACTTTATATTTTCCTGCAAAGTTGATGGTTTGATCTTGTTTCAAAGCATTCTTTTTTCTTTTAAATTCGACCCAAAGCTTAGATCCTGAAGTGAATGCATAATCATGTTTTTTAAAATGCTAAGGCATGCTGCATACCGGGGGGGGGGGGGTAGTCCTAAAAACAGCTCAAGTACATGTCATCCTATTTAAATGGATTTTATGATGATAGTGTGTTATTGAGGGCAGAAAGATTTTCATCTGTAGAGCATGACTTTCTTGCCTCCACCCCCGCTGTACCCAAAATGCCCCCTGAAGAGAACAGTAGCATATTGGGGGGGGGGGCTGCAGTGGGAGTGGAGGGCTGAGAAAGTTGTGCTCTGCTTATGGAAATCCTTCCGTCTGCGGAAACACTCCACTGTATTAGATCCAGCCCAAGGAGCTCACCTGTCAGACTGCATTTACATTGTTCACACCTCCAGGATTACTGAGCGGGGAGGGAGGCATGTAAACGGAAAGGTGTCTGTAGTCTGTCGCTTGTGACAGTAGATTCATTACAAACCTCAGGCGCCCTTGCTGTATAGCTGTCATCCTGTATTATAAAGAAAACATGTTTAAAAGTTGACATTTTACATTAAGTGGGAGTGATTACCAAATAAGTCTTTAAAAGGAACCCTCACGACCTAATGTTGGATCAGTCTTGGATCAGTCAAAGGGTAGTTTTGCACTTGGCACTGCTACAACTTCTGTGCCTTTCATAAGAGTACATGGACCCTCTGATACAACCCTTGTCTGGAGGGGAGAGGCCTTAGACCGGGAATAGGCAATTCCTGGCATGTGGGCCAAACAGCAGCCATTTTGCTCCGTTTGCACAGCCAGTTCTCTGACCAGGCAGCCAAGGGGGGCCCCTGGTGCTTCTGGGATCACTTCTGTGGTCAGCAGTATGTATGACCAAAATGATGGGCCAAGTTTATGCGTTGTCCTAGTTTTCTGGACTGATACCCACTAGCCAGGTCTCAGATGAATCCTTGGGGAGCTGGCAATGCCGGTGAGGCCTAGTTTGCTTCCGGTGCATCTGGTATGGCCAGATCCTGTTTCTCCTTCCCCTTCTCCAGCCACAAAATCTTCACAGGTAGATGCTGTGTGTTTTTCCGGCACTCAAGCAAAAAAGGTTGTCTACTCCTGCCTTAGATCATATGAAACACCTATATTACATACACAGTTCTAGAAATTTCATATGAGCCATACAGAATGCTTGCACTTAAGCCCATTTCTGAGGGCCAAAAATTTTGTTTTCCACCGGGCTTGAGGCTTATTAAATATTCCTACACTCACCATGGCTCAAGGTCTTCCTGGTGGTAAAATGTGTGCCCCTTCTTCTAGATTCCTGGAACGTGTCTTCTCCCTGAGGTGACTCAGCAGGACAAGGGCAGAATCTGTGTGGTGATCGATTTGGATGAGACCCTCGTGCACAGTTCCTTCAAGGTGAACCTCAAGAGGTGTTTTCTCCTTGCTGCCAAAGGAGACCAAAAAGAAAGGGGCAAGGCCAGCCCCATAGGAAATTTTCTGGCGGGGGGCTTTGGGATTGGGAGGCATCATGCACCCCCCTGACATGGTGACATCACTAGTGACATCACCACGAGTGACTCTCCTCCAAGGAGAGCCAAAGAGGAGGCAGCCTCAACTTGAGGTTCCTCAAAGTCCCAGCAGTCCCGTAGAAGAATGAAGGGCGTGCTCGAGAGCCACCGGATCCCCCGTGTCCAAATTGAAATCTTAAAGGAGGGCAGCTGGCAGCCTCATGTCTTATTTATTTGGGGGTGAGCTGTGAGGGCAGAAGGCAGAGCTGGCACAGCTTCCCTGGCGACTGTGGGCTTTGGTGTGGAGAAGGGCTATTTGGGCGTGCGCTGAGGCATCCCGGTTGCCTCCACACCTTCTGCTCAGATCCCGCCTTGCAGCTGCCATCTTGTCTCTGCCATTTCCCTCTGCACATCTCCTCCTGCGTCTCTTTCTCCTCCTCACTCGGCTGAGGCTGCTGCGGCTGCAACAGCACCAGCCACCCCCCTTCATATTTTCCCTTCCAGCAGCAGAAGGAGGGGAGGGGTCAAGGAGGTGGCGCGGGAGGGACTCTGATTGCTGCCAGGGCCCGAAATCGGACACCCTTGACTGGAACTGAGACTACAAAGGCAAGGGGGATTTTTTTAAAAAACGAGGGAGGTTCCCGCAGTTTCCATCCAGCCCCAAGATGAGTTCTCGTCCCAGCCCCCTTTTGGCCCCAGGTACTAAAGCCAGTCAGACGAGAACGTCAGAAGTTCTCGCTGGCTGACGCTGGGGCTCCCCTAAATTGACACGGGGCACAGCCCCTAAAGCCCCACCGCTGGTTACGGCCCTGGGCAAGGCACCAACTACAAAAAGTGTACAGACGTCACGGTGTGGGGGTGGGGGTGGAGTGATGCGAGGCAGGAAAGTGAAGACTTGGAATTCATGGAGCAAGCTATCCACTAAGGCTTTGTGGTGTGACTTGACTTTTGAGAGGAACAGAAATGGTGTCAGAAATGAGAGCTTGTGAGGGGAAGGCCTATCTTTCCAGCAGGGCCTGGTCTGCCCCTGTTGTATTTCACCATAGAGATCAAGAGATCAGGAGAGAGAAATGACAGGCTTTTGATAATTATCAAGTTGTGTAAAGGGGTAATGCTTCACTGAGGAACAACTCTGAGAAGAGGTGAAGTTGGGTTCGTAGAGCAAAAGAGGACAACCTCAACCACCTTGAGTCCCTCACAAAGCTTTCTTTTCAGAGGAACCAGGTGATTATAATTTTTAAAAAGAAGTTAGATGAAGACTGGAAGTTAGAATGATGGAGCTTAAGGATTCTCCTCTCATTTGAATAAATTATTTCAGAAACAGCCTTCTGTTACTATAAAGATGAGATGTACACCATTCCTCCTGGGGCTGGAGAAGGAGCTCCATTAGTTCACGACGGCTTCCATTTTGATTTTTAAATCTGTCTTGAAGATGCCCTCAGTCCATCAGACTCTCAGCCCTTTACATACATTCTGAATCTGGAAAACACTATGAATACAGTTGAGTTGTGTCATTGATTCTGATCAACAAATTTGAAGAAGATATAAGAAGGTTGAATATGAAACAGGACAGCAGTAGCTTAAAAAGTGGGGTCAAACTGACCTGCAGAAGTTGGGGAAAATGCATAAAATGTTGTTTTCAATCTTCCACCATTCAATACACCTCATAGTAGTCAGTCTTAATGAAATCAATAGCCCTGTGGTGTTTCTGCCCCATATATATATATATA
>NW_015169851.1:62664-75490 GCF_001447785.1 Gekko japonicus | reverse complement strand
TGAACATGCAGCTGGCCCTCAAAGCAGACTGTTACAAACAAGGAGGAACGAAAAACCGAGCTGTAGTTTGAAGTTCAGTAGATGCCAGAATCAGGAACCCCAGTGCCTCATCTCTCTCGTGGCGCCTGTCACACTCTGGTGACCTGTGGATCTCCCCCTCCTTCCCTTTACCCATAAGAACATAAGAGATGCCAATGTTGGATCAGGCCAAAGGCCCATCCAGTCCAACACTCTGTATCACACAGTGGCCAGAAATACCAGTGCCATCAGGAGGTCCACCAGTGGGGCCAGGACATTAGAAGCCCTCCCACTATTGACCCCCCCCAAGCACCAAGATGACAGAGCATCACTTGCCCCAGAGTCCCTATCTATACCTTGTGGCTAATAGCCACTGATGGACCTCTGCTCCATATGCTTATCTAATTCCCTTTTGAAGCCGTCCATGCTTGTAGCCGCCACCACTTCCTGTGGCAGTGTTAATCACTCTTTGGGTGAAGAAGTACTTCCTTTTATCCGTTCTAACCCGACCGCTCAGCAATTTCATGGAGTGCCCACGAGTTCTTGTATTGTGAGAAAGGGAGATTGCTGAATACCCAATTGCTGAAGAGAAAGCTGGGAAGAGTGGCTTTGCACTTGCCTCCATCAAAGGCCAGGTTCTGCAAGTGTGAAGTTATCTGCTTCCTCTTAACCCTTCTCTGCTGCACCAGTAGAGGCCCTACTGACCCCTTCTCTCAGTGGCGCACCAGATACGCCGGTGTTGCTGTTGATTCTGTCGATCCCCCCGGGCATCGTTGGAAGGAAGAGAACTGGAGCAGGTCACCCTGTGGTGCTCCTCACCCCACTTCTGTTGTTTTCCCATAATCACTCCCACTGGCAACAAGCCCCTCGAAAATCATGGCTGAGATAAAGGTCTGAGTTTGAGCCTGTGAGAGGGGGCCTCCGATCCCCCTGGGACTCTCTGCCAGGCCTTCAGTAAGCCTTTTGTCTCTCTGCATTACGGGGAAGGCAACCGACTGGATTGCTGCAGGGTGGTTGTGAGGAAGAACAGAAGCATAAAATGCAACCTGCCCTGAGCCTTTGGTTACACCTGCATGGCAACACAGGCAAAAAGGGTTCCAGCCCCTTGCCAAGGTCACTCCTGCCCCCAGGCTCATGTTGTGCAGAAAACATAGGATCTCAGACCCTGCATAATGCAAGCATGAGTGGTGGTGGTGGGGATATTCTGGAGCTAGCAGAAAGAGGTGTGTTTAGCTGTACCTTTACCTGCTGCTTTCCCCCAGCAGCCACCACCTCCCCCCCAAAAAAAACCCCTGGGAAATGTCTGATCAAGAGGAAAACTGCCTGCAGGGAGAGTTGGGCAAAGTTGGGGGGTGGGAAGAAATGCGTGGGGAAACTGCTAAAAACATTTTCCTTCCTGCCTGTGAAGCTCTTTCTTCCCCATCCGTTATTTGGCAAATGTGAGTCCAGGGCTTCCTGTTTTGTTGGCGTAGCGTGTAGTAAGTCCGCCCATAAGGTGGGTTATGGGTATGAAAAAGTCCTTTCTCTGTGCCGTCTCCTGACCTCTGCTGCTGATTTCCCAGGTTTATGTTCTGAAGAGGCCGTTTGTAGACGAATTCTTGAGGCGGATGGGGGAGCTGTTTGAGTGCGTGTTGTTCACGGCCAGTCTGGCTAAGGTGAGCGGAATGAGGAGGGCCTTGTTTGAGTTTGGGGGGCTGTCTTAGTGCTTCAAGGCAAACTAAGGCTCAGGTGTGAACCCTCACATTGTTAAGGTGGACGTTGTATATTTTTAGGCCCAAAATGAGTTTGGGGTCTTGCTAATTTCCCCCCCCAAGAGCTGTGTGTACTTTTTAAAAAATGCACATTCTACACCAAGGAATGGTAAATCCCGTTAACCCGAATAAACGATTCAAATTTGGCACGTTTGCGTATGTTTGCTTATCTTTTTCCACTGTCTATTTGGTGCTTCTGTCCACGGTGAGAGGCAGGAACCCCTGCAGACCTCTGAAATCCTCAACAGCTGACCACTACAAGCCCTGCTGAGCCCTTCTCTGGCTTCTGGAATGGTGTTGGACATCGTTAATGTGTTTAAACTTTATCTCCAAAGCCTTGAGGGCTAGATACATTAAAAAAAAAAATCTGGATTCTGCACTTGTATGATCTGCACTTACTAGTGGGTTCCATTCACTGGGGATTATTCACCTGCCCTTTGTTTGGGATTTTTGCTCCTGTGCTGAACACCAGTGTGATCTGCTCCATTCTCACCCTCTCTGACCAGTATGCTGATCCGGTAACTGACCTGCTGGACAAGTGTGGAGTCTTCCGAACCCGTCTCTTCCGGGAGTCGTGTGTGTTTCACCAGGGCTGTTACGTTAAGGATCTCAGCCGGCTGGGTCGTGACCTACGCAAGACTCTAATCCTGGACAACTCCCCTGCCTCCTATATCTTCCATCCGGAGAACGCTGTGAGTATTCCTGGGGTCTCCTAGTATCAGTGGTCTTTAACCTATGGATCAGGTGCATTGTGTGAGCCCCTGGTCTTGCTGTTTTTTGGAAGGCCCTGCTGCCAAGGTGCATGTTTCGAGAGCACGGGCCCCATGCCTCCTTCCTCTCCTTGCATGCAACAAAACAGCAAGGCAAAGTCAAGAAGTTGTGGAGAGTGTTCCTCTGTGGCACTGACCCTGGACTTGTTCTTCCCTATGGCACACCTCCTGGTGCTTGGCTTACGTCGCCAGTCACTGGCTCTTCTGGTCAGCTGCCCACCATCCTGGCCTGGCTTTGAGGCTGGTGAGGTCACAGTTCTGGTTCCTCCTCTTCCAGTCACATGACTCTGATGTCATGTGATTGTGATGTCCCGTGTTTGTAACTCAGTGGGCCTGGAAAGCTCCAAAACCTCTGCAATAAAGGGTTGTTGGGGTGGGCCTGGAGATGCACACAACAGCAGCTAAGGCTGCCTGTTGATTTAGCCTTGAACTTGAATACTTTTGATGTTAAAAAGTCCGTTATTTGCAGGATATGAATTCCACCCCTCTCCCACTTTTATAGCTGTTTCAGACAAATGCCCAGTTGCTACTATATTTACCCCAAAAGAAGACTACCTAGATATGAGTCGAGGAGCAGCTTAGAGACCAGCAAACTAGGGCTTATTCCACAAATGCATAGAAATCCTGCTAGGGCTTATTTTGGGGGTAGGGCTTATTTTGGGGGAAACAGGGTATATCTACCCCAAAAGAAGATATGAGTCGAGGAGCAGCTTAGAGACTTGAGCTTTCAAGAGTCAGAGCTCCCCTCGTCAGATGGCTGACGGATCTGACAAAGGCAGCTTTGACTCTCAACAGCCTATTCCCTGGCCCTGACCTGGGTAGCCCCAGGCAAGCCTGCTCTCTCGCCAGATCTCAGAAGCTAAGCAGGGCTGACCCTGGCAAGTACTTGGATGGGAGACTGCCAAAGAATATCAGGGCCGGGAAGCCAGAGGCAGGCTATCAAGCCACTTCTCTGAACATCCTCCAATCCCCAGTAGGAGTCCCCACAGGTCACTACGACTTCCAGGCACGGGCACACAAACGCACAAATGCAAAAAACCCCCCAACTATCGACCTATACCCTGAACATTTTGTTGGTCTCTAAGGTGCTAGCTCTTCTACCACAGACCAACACAACTACCAGCAGCTAATTTCTTTTCTGTCAAGAAAAAGTGGGCTGTTTTAAAGATTATGTAGAGAATAGTTGGGATGTTAGAAATAATTTACTATGCTTTGACAGTTATTAAGAACAGAATCTTAACTAAAAATAGATAGAATTTTATATAAGAAGTTGCCTAGAAAGTAGATAAGAAGTGGAATAAGTTGAAAATGAACAAGGGATGAAATATGAAGTTATTTTCCCCCTTTTATTTTGTTGGTCTCTAAGGTGCTAGCTCTTCTACCACAGACCAACACAACTACCAGCAGCTAATTCCTTTTCTTGTCAAGAAAAAGCGGGCTGTCTTGTAACTTTGGCTCACACACGAGTATGTACAGTGGTTTTTTGTTGCTGTTTTTAACCTTTTTTGTATATAGCATTTAAGGGGGATCATCTTACATTTGCATACAGTGTACAAATATGTCCAATAATAAACTTGTGTGTGACATTTCTAAGGGTGGGGTTCATCTTCCTGTTGGGGTCCACACAGTATCTGCTTGCTGTCTGCCTGACAGGGCCCCTCAGGTGCTGCTGGCTGACCCCCTCCTCTCCCTCCAACTCCCTTCCAGGTGCCGGTGCAGTCCTGGTTCGACGACATGGCGGACACAGAGCTGCTGAACCTCATCCCAATTTTTGAGGAGCTGAGCGCTGCAGAGGACGTGTATACCAGTCTTGGCCAGCTGAGGGCGCCCTAAGGCCCTCCCAGCCCTATAACCCACAGGGGAACTTTTATTTTCACTCAGTGCCTTCAGTAGTGGCCTGGAGGGTTGGGGGGGAAACCATGGTGGTGTTTCTCCCCTTGACCCCACCGAAAGGCGGATGCAAGGACTTTGGAGGCAATAACCTGCCTGGCCACCCAACGGGGCAGGGCTGGTGCGTTTTGCAACCCAGGGTATTGCTTAGACCGGTGAACCTCTGGCCTCTTCCATTCAACAGCACGGACATACAGGACAGACACCCCATCCCCCGCTGGCTCTCGTATCTATGCACTGTGAGGAGACAGGGAGCGGTTGAGAGGCTGTGCCATTCCCCCCCTGCGCTACGATTCTTTCCCTCACCCTTTCATTGGCTGCAGGATTTTTAGTTAGCGTGTGGCTCATCTCTCTCCCCCCCCCCCAGCAAGGCCAAACAGTTTGGCTGAAGATTTTGAAAGCTCTCTGCGTCCTGCTTCCCTCGAGAGCATGGCCTAAACCCAGGCCTTGAGATGCAGCCGTGCGAGGCCTAGCGTTTCTACCTTTTCCTCACCTCATGGTCAAGGCAAGGCACCTATCCAAGCTCTCCAGTGCTTCTGCCCCAGCCAGGTGACCTCGTGTGGTATCCTTTCCTTCAAGCGGCAATCTCTTGAAGGAATAGGAGGGGGGAGGGGCTTTCCTTGTTTTCGATGCCTGCCTACAGGCGAGGAAGCTTCTTCCAGCTCCAGCCATTTTTGTGAGGTCTCCGGTTTCACCTCCCTTCAGAATAGCCGAGCTCACCCTTTCAGGGCCCTGGGCCCTTAGTTATGCCATGGACATTGGGGAAACCCAGTGAGTTTCAATACATTACCGTGTACTTCAGCTATGCCTCCCGGTTGAAGAGCAGTGTCCTCGTCCATCCCCCTGAAGCACTTCCTACATCAAAACAGTGTTGCAGCATGAAGTCACAGTATCAGTCTGGGCTGCTGACTTACCGGCTAGCACCCCACTCCCCCAGCTACACTCCATCTTAGTTTCAGAGTTGCATTACAGGTATTCCCAGGTTCCTGCCCTAGCATTACTTCTTGGGGAGGCCAAGCAATAGCTCTGCCTTAAAAACTGCTCCTGATTTGCAAGCCACCTCACTGTCATGGGACTGTCGCAGTGCTGTCAGTTCTTCCATTCTTGTTTGGTGCGGGCGCTGGCCCACGACACAGGACGGGACTTTTGCCCACCGCCAGATGAGACTTTTGCCCACCGCCGGCTTCCCTGCCGCTCGCTTACCTCCTCCGATGGGGCCCGGGCACACTGGACGTGGCAACCTGCTTCCCTCTCAGGACTCCTTCCAGGCTCCATCGCCGTCACTTGAAAGCCCAGCCCTTCGGGTGGCCTCAGGGAATAATGGACTCGTGTCTTAGAAGAAGCGGCGTGTGTGTGTGTGTGTCGTTTCTGGCGTGCACGCAGTCCGGTCCACACCGATCGCCTTGAGTCTCTGGGGGAGCCAGAGGAGATGTTGCGCCTCACTTGGTGTTTCTGTGCCCTGAAGCTGCTGACAGCGAGTGAACGTGCCTCATAATCTTTTGGGGAGTTGGGGTCAGGCCTTATTTGAGGACTAGGCCCCAGAGACCTGGCTGGGCCGGCCTGCGTGCATCTTTCATCTTCTGCTGCATTTTCTTGGGAGACCAAATGCAGACCGGGGCGGGGGGTGGTGGTGGTTAGTTGTGATTGTTGTTCATGTTTCTATGCCAGAGGGGGCTTTCCTCAGCCACCTTTTCTTCTCCTTCCCACCTGTGCTGGAGTATGGTACGGTCTGCCTTTCCTGGTCTCACCCTGCTGTGTTGTGAGCAAACGCTTTCAAAGTGCCATGTTGGGGGGGGGGGATAACGGGACAATGAAATACGACACTAAGCCAGCTTGCTGTTCTTTCCCCCTTTCCCTCCCGTAAGCAATACGCTGCAAGTGACTCCGTGTTTAGCATTTGGGGCTGGGGAGGGAGTCAGACACGGCACTTCAGGGCTGCTCCCTCCCCACCCACCCTCTATCTTCTCTGGTGCTGCTGCCGACTCACTGGCTCGGCTCCCGTGGGGAGGGGAGCTGTTGATCACCTGGATACGGGATGCTCTAGAGGACCAAACATTTAAGATTTGTTATCGGTCAGGTGAGCGGAGTAGCTCCTAGCCTGGCCAAAGTGCTGCTTGAAGTTTCATCGTAGTTTTAAGTGTTCTGATTGGCTACTAGTCGACTTCTGACTCTTGGGTGTGCCCGTGCAACATGTGTGTGTGTGGGGGGCTAGGCCTCAACCGATGTATGAGAGGAATCTGCTGCCACCACCTGCTTCCTCCACGACCCCACACCTGACCCTCTCTTTGCCTCAGTTGCTGGGGTAGGGGCGGGTGTCTCCAACTCTGCCAAGCAGGGGGGGGGGAGTTTCTTTTTCTAGTTCAATAAGCTGCTGTTTCTCTCCAAGGCAGAAACAGACCTTTGAACTGTTGCAAGGTTAATGAGTGCAGGGAAGAACAAAAGCCTGTTGTGTCTCCTTCCTGGTTGGGCCCGTGGTCACAACTGAGGCGTTGCCTTCTGTCAGCTGAAGAGAAATTGCCTCTTTTCTGCCCCTCCTGTCTGCTGGCAGCGGTATGGACCTCTTGGCCAATGTAAAACTGGCTGAGAGGTCCTTCACCGGGCTAAGCGTCAAGGCTTCCATCTGAGGGGAAAGGTTACATGAGCACATGACACACTCCCAACGGTGTTGTTCACTCCTAGATAGCCAGAAAATGTCGTACCCTTGGCAGGCCCACCCCAGCATCAAATATTGGGCTAATGTTAGACTGAGGTAACCAGGGTGTCCCCTCTCCCCTTCTCAAAATAACATGGTGAATCCATGCCACTAATGTGTGGCGGGATCTTCATGAAACATTTTTTTAAAAAAAAAATCTGAAGGAGTTCAACGCAAGATTAACTTGGATACCGCCACTGTTTTGTATAAACTTGTTCTGTCAAAAATATGGCGGGGAAGAGTTCGTCAGGTGGTGGATCTCTTCAGATGATCCCACTGGGGGAGGGGGAGACTTGGTTGGGTGAATTCACTCTTAAGAGGCCACTTGTCTCCTTATCCTAACACATATCCACACACACACACACATATTCTGACGGTCAGGCTGACAAAGCCCTTGTTTAATAGCCATAAATGATGAACCTGGGTCCAATTGCCAATGTTGGGATTGTGCCTTGATCAAACCCAGCTGGTGGGGTTTAGGGTAAAACAGCCAGCCGAGAGGCGACCCTAGCACTTATCAAGGGAGGTGCCTTTTGTAGGGGGGTACCTGACTCACCCTCCACCAAAGCTACCCCGTTTGCTGTCTGTTCCTCTTGCTTCCTGGTAAGGTTTGGTGCCCCGTTTTATACTGAGAGTTGTGGCTGGTGGTGTTTTTAGTAACCAAGCCCTGGGCTTCCTCTTCTCTCCCCATCTCACAGAAGCGTAAAGACATCGGTTGCCTTTGTGACATGTTCTCACTTGCTGGGGTTTTTTGTTGTTGTTGTTTTTTTTAAAAAAAACTATTTTAATTGAAAAAAAACCCCTCAAAACTTGAAGCCGGTGCTGCCGCCGTTTCGATCTTTTTCTATTTTTGGAATCTTTGTATTAACTGCAATTTAAAAAATAAAATAAAAAAGAGTAAATGTACGTCCAGTTGTTTTCCTTAAACCTTGGAGAAAGTCAGGGTCTGTTTTGTGTGGCTGGAGGCAACACGCAACGGCTTTAGCTACGGAGTGAGTAACCTGTGAACCACTTTAATTTTGCCTCACTGCCAATGGGTAAATAAATACTCTCCTCAAATCCTGTGTGCAAGACTGGGTCATACGGGATCACCATGACTTCAGGTGAAGACTTTTGTGAGAGAGGAATCTGCTGCTGCGAATCTAACACCGCAAAAGGAACGATGCTCAGGGTTGCCTCCCGCAAACGTGTCTCAGGACTCCGTTCACACTTTCAGCTGCCTGTTACCAAGCAATGAAAAATCAAGGCGTACTTGCATGTGAGAATCAGCTATGAGTGGGGTGCCCGGTATGGGTGCTATGGGGGCATTTGCTGGGGATGGGAGGGAACTCAGTGGATATGGGATACTACAGGGTTTGCCTTCTGAAGAAGCCATTTCTGTAGTCTGGAGATGAGTTGCTATTCTGTGGGATCTCCAGGCCCCACTTGAAGACTGGTAACCCTAGCTCTAATGATAGCATCTGGAGAAAATTATTTGTACCTAAATTTCATTTCATTAATTTCATAGGACCTGAGCCCATGATAAAAGTGCCTAGGTTCTGTTGATTTCAATAAGAATTAGAACACACAACTTCTGGATGCAGAGACATATGCTGCTGTTGAGGTGGGTGGGAACCATGATTACTTCAGAATGAGGAAAGAGGGATGCCAAGATCAGTGGTGTTTGATCTTTGACAGTTCATACATGCAAGCTGCGTGGTAACACTGTGGCTTTGTTCCTGAAACCAGAATGCTAATTGAAAAAGCTCTAGAAGGGGTATTGGGAACACTGGTTCTGATAGGGATGTGTCCACAGTATCGCTGTTTCTGATGGATGAATAACACGTGAAGGGGCAGCTGCCAACTGATTGACTCTGTTATGCTCTCACACTAGTGCATCTCTGGGCCGGCTGTCTTCCACATCGAGGCTTCCTCTTGAGAGTTGCTACCACCTTCTCTGTCAGCACCTTATTTCCTACTGAGTCCCTGTTCCTCAGCTATGTAGGACTTTTAAGTATCTTCAACACAGTTGGAAGGTGGCCATCCTACCTGTAGCAGTGTGGTCCTCCATTGCTTCTGGCCCAGCTGTATTTTCTCCCACTTGGGCCTATTGTGCAGGAGAGCCAGTGTCCACTTTCCTCATCCACATTTTATTAAGAAATTACACCCTGAACAAAGAGTGTGATAGTGAAACAGCATGACAGGAAGTATTACTGTACAGCATTCATTAAATTATAAGCATGTATGCTCCTGAAAATATAGCAGCTGCATGCAGTGGTGGTGTGTCATGTAGACTCCCTGGCAACGAACAAGACGGCAGAGCCGGCTGGTAAGTCACTGTTAAGGATATGAAACTTCTGGACATGATGATCAGTCAGCATTCAACATGGTCTGGGACATGTGATTACAGCCCTACAGGGGTTGTAAGTTGCTGAACAGGACCTTGAAGATATAAAACTGATTGTATACACAAATGAATGAGAACACTAATTGCATATATCATCTCTGAAGAAGACAGTCAAAACAAAGTTCGTATCCGGAATCTTCGTGGAACCTGAACCTTATTGCATTTTTTGCACTGTACTCGGTAGTGAGGCTTATTGTATTATTGTAAGCAATACGACAAAGTAAATACATTACATCATTATTTCTATAGCATCTGCTGTTCACAATTTTTGCTGCGATTGTATAATGTATTTAAAAGACAGCAGATGAGCAGCAGTTTTTGAGGGAGCCGTGCTGGTGGGGTGAGTGAGGCAAATGCTGGCTCCAGGATTTCAGCGGGCCTCAGCCAAGCTTGGGGTGCCAGCTCTGGGTTGGGAAATTTCTCGAGATTTGGGGGTGGAGCCTGGGGTGGGTGGGGTTTGGGGAGGGATCTCAGTAGAATTCCATGGAGTCCATCCTTCAAAGCAGCCATTTTCTCTGGGGGAACCCATCTTGGTCATGTGGAGATCAACTGTAGTAGTGGGAGATCTCCAGGTGCCACCTGGAGGTTGGCAGCCATAGCCAAGGCACCCTTCAGGGGTCCCCTGAACAAGCATGACAAGAGGCATGCTAATTGAACTTCTACAGTGTGAAGGGAGAATGAGGTAGCAGGCCTTATGTCCTCATTGAGGCTGCGGTCAAAGTAGGGTTGCCAAGTCCATCTTCCACCTCCAGCGGGGGACTTTGGGGGCGTTCCTGGAGGGGGCGGGGCATCCCCGCGCGCCGGATCTCCAGAAACGGCAGTTCCTTGCTCTTAAAGGAGCCGGCGTTTCCCTTTTAAATGCAGGAGCTGGTGTTTCCCCTTTAAGAGCAGCCGTGTTTCCCTTTTAAGAGCATGCAAGCCTGATCTCAAGCAGAGATTGGGTTTGGGAGGAAACACGGGTTCCACACACTTAAAGGGAGAGAGGGGGCTGGCTGTGAGTGTTGGGGATGGGGCTTCCCCTGCCGGCCATCTGGCCGGCGGCTGGTAGAACCCACCCAAAAAACGAGGGACCCCTGGCAAACCAGGGGGGTTGGCAACCCTAGGTCAAAGCTGGTCTTTGGTGTCACTCTGCGGACCAGGCCCAACACACATCTGAAAGCCACAAGGCCGGGCTTGATGGATAACGGATCTATGGAACCTTGTGCCATGTTACCAAAAGCATACCAAAATAAAACAAGTCCAGTGCAGTGTTCCCTCTTAGCTAAGTTACTAAGCTAACACATTTTTGCCTTAGCCCAGGAAGGATGGCTCCAGGGCAAACTAATTTATGCAGCAGTAAAATCGCTCGCTCACAACTTTAATGCCAGTACCTCCCAAAGTAGAATTTTTGCTCACAAGACTCCACAACTTAGAGGGAACATTGGACTCCAGTGGTACCTGTAACAACATTTATTAGTTTATTTATTTGTTTCTTTATTCCAGTGATATCCCACCTTTCATCCCAACAGGGACCCAAAGCAGCTTACCTCGTTCTCTTTGCCTTGATTTTATCCTCACAACAACCCTTTGAGGAAGGCTGCTCTGAGACTGGGTGACTGGCCCCAGATCACCCAGCAAGTTTCCATGGCAGAGTGTAAAATCACACCTGGGTCTCCCAGCTCCTAGTCTGACACACTCTGAACTCTTTGCACTAGATGTCTACACTACGTTTACTCTGTAAGGTGCTGCTGGACTTCTGTTTTGCTGCAGCCTTTCTCTTCATGTAACTGTGCCAATACATTACAGATAGAAGCTGAGGCGTCTTGGAACGCAGCCATTGCCTCGATCTAACGTTTTTGTCTCTGGGTTCCGAGCAAACCACTCTAATGTGGTTACATTCCCATCTCCTCCTGCCCCCCCCCTACCCCCTGTGGCACTGAATTATTGATGGAGTGCTGCACTTTAGAAAAATTGATGGGAAATGGGTGTGGTGGTGGTGGACAGTGAGAGAAGGCAGCCTTGGCAGTCTCTCTGTGGCGTTTCACATTTCAGGGCTCCCCCCGCCCCCCAAGAAACAAATAGATGCTTTCCCTAAACTAATCCAAGCTATCAGGCCAGGCTGGCACTGATTGGCCCAGGCAGCAGATATGTAGACAAGATGCAAAGGCAGGCAAATCATAAAACGGAGAGGGTCTGGATGCAAGAAGTTCTGGGCTGACGTGTGCCTTCGAACTGGGGGGTGGGGGGGAGGTCTGTTTGCCTTTTTACGGGACAGATTGTGTTCCTCCACCCGGAGCTAGTGGGCAGGAAGCAGCAGCAAATCCAGGTAAGTGTGTCCTTCACAGGATGGGAAATGAGAAGTGGATTGGGTATAGAAAGGGTATGTGGGGGACCTATCGAGACAACTCTGTTGAATGCAAGGATGGATGAGAAATAAGGTTGCCGGGGGATGGGGGCATAAGGTTGCCAGATCCAGGTTGGGAAACTCCTGGAGAGTTGGGGGTGGAGCCCAGGGAGGACAGGGACCTCAGTGGGGCACAATACCACAGAGTCCACCCTCCAAAGCAGCCATTTTCTCCAGGGGAACTGATCTCTGTAGTCTGGAGATGAGCTGTAGTTCCAAGGGATCCCCAGGTCCGACCTGGAGGCTGGCATCCCTAATTGAGCAATGACCAGTTGGAGCATTCTGTGTTCTAGAATAACCCAAATTTCTTCAATCAGAAAGGGAAACAGAGGGGAAGGTCTCTTTAACATTCCACTATTTATTTTCCAAAATGAGTTTGCCAGGGCTCAGTTTTGCTTGGAATGGGAATCGTAAGGTACCTAATTTGTACTCCACCTTTCAGTTTGGTGTAGGGGTTAAGTGCGCGGACTCTAATCTGGGAGAACCAGGTTTGATTCCCCACTTCTCCACTTGCACCTGGCTGGATGACCTTGGGCAAGCCGTAGTTCTGATAAAGAGCTGTTCTTGAAAAAGAGCAGTTTCTGTCAAGAGCTCTCGCAGCCCCACCTACCTCACAGGGTGTCTATTGTGGGGAGGGGAAGGGAAAGGAGTTTGTAAACCACTCTGAGACACCTCCGGGTAGTGAAGGGTGGGGTATAAATCCAATCTCTTCTTCTCTTCTTCTTCTTCTTCATCCTTGGCACGCAAAATTGCATACATGTGGCACGGTCGCATTGTATCTTAACAACAATCCTGCAGGGTGGGTTAGGCTTAGATAAGAGTGGCACAACAAAAACAACCTGCAGCTTGTTTACCTAGCTGAACTGTAATTTTATCTTTCAGGATGGGTTTCCTAGAGATGTATATGGGTGGGGTGGGGCTACCCAGTGGCAAGCA
>NW_015169851.1:50219-62621 GCF_001447785.1 Gekko japonicus | reverse complement strand
TCTAGGGGGAAACAATGGCTGTAAAGGCAAATTTGTGGTCTGAGCCATGACTCAGTTTGAACCTTGTTTCAATGGTGCTCTTGTGTGAGTTTCTGGCAGGGCCATTGGGCTTGAATATTTTGATGACAGTTTCAGCAACAGAATCTGAGTTCAGTTTGCCAGTGGCTCTCTGAGAGGTATAAAGCGATGGCCAACAAACCCAGCTCTGAATCTAAGGTTTTAAAAAGGGGTTGGATTAGATTTGCCAACCTCCAGGTGGCACCTGGAGATTTCCTGCTATTACACTTGATTTCCGGATGACCAAGATCAGTTCCCCTGGAGAAAATGGCTGCTTTGAAGGATGGACTCTATGGCATTGTACTCTGTTGAGGTCCCTCCCCTCCCCAAACCCCACCCTCCCCCAGGCTCCACCCCCCACATCTTTAGGTATTTCCCAACCCAGAGCTGGCGATCCTGGGGGGGATTGGTGTGCTCTGGACCAAACAAATCAAATGCAATGATTTATTTCAAAGGGTATCAAAGTCTCCACTTATTCTGATTGCAGTAATTGTTTTGCAGGCCTTTTAATATGTTTCAACAAGAATTTAGCTGAGAGAACAAGGAAGGAAGGGGAGGCACAGAGCAGACGAAGATTAGGAGGACATCTCCAAGAATCCCCCTTTCTGCTAGCTCAAGTTTTGCATGTTTCCCAAAGGCTCATGGGAATGCTTTTGAAAGACTCGCCATGACCAAGGTGGTCTACAGCAGGACTGGGCTAGCAGAAAGGGGGATTGTTGGAGATGACCTTAAGGTCCCAGTCTTGAGTGCCCTTCTGTGCTTTCTTGCCCTGTGGAAGGGAACTCAAAAGGCATTCAAACACTCTCTGAGCTCTCTTTTTCTGGTCCCATTATGCCCCTCCCCCAATTCCACAGTGGGAGGGAGAGGGAAGCCTGAGGGCAAGCTGTGGCACTGTCACCCTGGCCGCTGGCAGCAACACGCGGGGGGAGGGTCTCCCTCAAAAATAAGGTTTCTGACATGGCTATTTGTGGGACAGTGTCATAGATGCAACGACCAGAAGGGCGTGATCTGGTCCATGGGGTCGGACTCACTGTGCGACTGAACAACCCAAATTTGTGGGGCAGGGCCCCCAACCCCCCACTGTAGCTACAGGCCTGGATTACTACTGGGCTGAGATTGAGGACAGCATCAAGGAGCTTAGTTTTTTGACCCCCCCCCCAGTGTTTCAGGCTCTGAAAGACTCAACATTGTAGGACTCCCCCTACACACACACCTTTACTACAGTTCACAATGCTTTTTCCAGGACTTTGCATTTGAACGGGGGGGGGGGAGGGGGGAACAGTCCCCAGCAGGACTTGCCAGTCTCCAGGTGGCACCTAGAGCTCTCCTGCTATAACAATTGATCTCTAGGTGACCAAGATCAGTTCCCCTGGAGAAAATGGCTGCTTTGGGGGGAATAGATTCCATGGCTCTATCCTCATAAGGCCCCTCCTCACCTCCCCAAACCCCAGCCTCCCCAGCCCCCAAATCTCCAGTATTTCCCAATCCAGAGCTGACAACCATAACTCATCAGGCATCCACATTAGACATGTCTATAATTGTCAGCTTGTCATTGCTCTGCGGTGGCTCAAGTGGTTAAGATGCTGAACTGCAGGCTGTGGAAGATCAGTAGTTCAGCAGTTCGAGACCCGGGTGCCGCAAGACGGAGTGAGCTCCCGTCTCTAGTTCCAGCTCCTGCCAACCTAGCAGTTTGAAAGCAAGACATTGCAAGTAGATAAATAGGTACCACTTTGGTGGGAAGGGAACAGCATTCCGTGCGCCTTGGTGTTTAGTCATGCCGGCCACATGACCACGGAAACGTCTTCGGACAGCGCTGGCTCTTCGGCTTTGAAACGGAGATGAGCACCACAATCCTAGAGTCGGACTCGACTGGCTTTCGAGCAAGGGAACCTTTACCTTTACCTTTGGATGTTCAGTCACACAGTCGAGTCCAACTCTTCGCGACCCCATGGACCAGCTCCCGCCAGGCCCTCCTGTCTTCCACTGTCCTTTACCTTTACCTTTACCATTGCTCAATATTGGTATTGTGGTTTAGTAGAGGCACTGTGCATCCTCTTGTGGGGTATCCCTAGATCCCCCCCCTCACAAAACTACAGTTCCCAGAGTTCTCTTGGTAGAGGGAATGGTGTCTGTGTTAGGGTTGCCGGGTCTCCCCAGCCACCAACAGGGGATGGGGAGGTAGGGCTGCCAGATCCAGGTTGGGAAACTCCTGGAGATCTGAGGGTGGAGCCTAGGAAGGACAGGGACCTCAGTGGGGTACGATGCCACAGAGTCCACCCTCCAAAGCACCCATTTTCTCCAGGGAAACAGTTTTGTGTGTCCAAGCAACAGTTTTGTGTGTCCCTTCCGTTTCTCTTTGACTAAAAACAGTACATGTCTGTTGGGCTATCTAACATTTTGTACAAATTCAGTACGGGTAATTAGATTACGGCAGGTTGTAATGCTTTTATGTTAATGAAGGACTGCTGTGGAGAAAATTAGTTCCTTTAAAGGAGAATCACAGTAACTATATCAGCTTTATAATAATGTCTCGGATTTTTAAAAAAAGGCTTATTCTTTATTGAGTCTGTATGGGTTCCACATGGGGACATTCCGGAATACACACAATAACTCAAAGCCATCTGAATGCACAAGTTGTGGGATCTTTTCCTGGATATTAAAGCACATTTGGATTCAAAGCATCCAGTGTGGTCGCATTTGCCGTTCATTTGCATCCTCATTATAATGCAGCTAGAAATCCTCTTCCCAAGCCTCTGCCTAGGTTTGCATGCACATTTCTGGACATTCTATCAGGACCCCGGGCTCTCACGTAACTCCTCTGCTTTATAACTGGATCTTGTAAATTGCTGGATCAGCATATAAAATATTTTTCCTGCTTTTAAATGTTGATAAAAACAATAGATAAAAAGGAGACAACAATGTACTCAACAAAAGGAACAATAAGTATGTTTATTTATAATTAATAATTGCAACAACCACCACTTGAGTAGTTTACACATGGAATTCACTGCCACAGGAGGTGGTGGTGGCTACAAGCATGGACGGCTTCAAGAGGGAATTGGATAAACATATGGAGCAGAGGTCCATCCGTGGCTATTAGCCACAAGGTATAGATAGGAACTCTCGTACTGGGGCAAGTGATGCTCTGTCTTCTTGGTGCTTTGGGGGGGGGGGGCAACAGTGGAAGGGCTTCTAGACTGTCCTGGCCCCACTGCTGGACCTCCTGATGGCACCTGGTATTTTTGGCCACTGTGTGTCAGAGTGTTGGACTGGATGGGCCATTGGTCTGATCCAACATTGGCTTCTCTTATGTTCTTAGTTTAATGAAAAGAGAAATTCAGTAACCATCACCTTTTTAGAAGCCTCAACCGAGTAATAAATATATAATTTAAAAATTTCAGGGTTCAATACACACAAAACCCAATTATGTATGGACAACTTTCCCATGTTTGAATCTGGTCCATCCACGTATTCTACAAACGGGAACCGAACTCCCATAAATATCTCTAGCTTTTACCTGTCTGAGCTCAGGATTTTTTAATGGGTTCGTTTTTCCATAGAACATATATTGCAAGCTTTAGCGAACCACTGAATCTCAGGGTCTAAACTTTCCCCAGGTATGGCTGATAGGCATGGCCTGGAATTTCTGCGTTTCCTGTGTGTATGAGCCATATTTAGACCGGAATCATGGTGAGGTGGGAGAGTGGATTTAATCCTTCACCCCTGCACTGTTTTCCTGACCTGAAGTGACCACCGCAGAGCCACTATTTGCCACATTGTGTCTTGACAGATAAAGTGACCGAGGAGAGCACCCCCTCTCCCTCTTCCCTGTGATCCAAATCGGAATTGGGCCTGCATGCACATGGGAGGCAGCGTGGAACTCCCAGATTGTGCCTACTGACCTGGGGATGCACCTGGGGAAAGTGCAAAGTGCAATTAGGCCCAGAAGGGATGTGATTAACCCCTCAGTTAAGCCAGAACTGCCCTTGCTGCAGTTAACTAATATTAGGGCTGCCAAGTAGTACTCACCTCTGGAGCGGGGGACTCCCGGGTGGATCCTGGAGTGTGCACACGCTCAGTCAGGCCACGAGGAGCAAGAAGCAGCCAGGTAAGTTGCAGAGCCCCCCCGCCTTCAGGTACAAGCTCTCCCTTGGATGGCTGTGGCCCCGCCCCCAGAGTGCCCGGCGTCATAACATCACTTCCTAGTGACGTGCACGCTGGGGGTGGGGTTCCCCCCGGGCCCCCGGCGGCGGAAATCGGGCCTCCAAAGTCCCCACTTGGCAGCCCTAACTAATATTCATATTCATAGACCTTTATTGGCATATCATCATATATCGAATGATTTATTGAATGATAAAAATAAATCAGTCGTAAGGTATGTAAAACATTGTTTCATCAGTTAACTAGTAAACAGCGAGATCTCTCATGCCTGTAAGCAGAAATAAAATACTTTTAAAGAGGAGATCCAGCAACTCATCACTGTAATGTGATGGCCTTTGTCACGACACTGGAGGTACAACACTGAGATGCTGGCTGGTCATTCTGGCCCTTGAAGTATGAATTGATGACAGTAGGAGGAGCTACAGAGTGGTTCAAAATTGGGGAACGGTGGGCTGCAAATGGAACTGAAGGATCATCTAATTTTAAGCAGGAGCTGTGGTTCAAGAGTACCTGGAGCTGTGGTTCAGGGGTAGAGCTTCTCACCCCAGAAGTCCCAGGGTCCAGTTCTTGGTATCTCCAGTTAAAGGATTGTGGGCACTAGGTGTTGAGCAAATTACCTGTGACCGTGGAGAGGTACTGACAGATAGAGTAGGTGAAGCTGAGACTAGAAGGAGTCTTGGTAAAACGCAGCTTCATACGGTCCCTGTTTGGGAAAAGACCCCTGGTTCGACTCTATGTATATCTTTATTGCCACTGGCGGCCCTAAATGGGGACACACCGTCATGTTAGCAGATGCATCCATCAAGTTCAGTGGGGCTGCAATAAAGATCTCCATGCCGAAGAGCATCTCTGCGCCAGCTGCATATCCAGTCCAGACATCTCCCGCGGTGTATGGGAAGGAACGTGCAAAGGCTGTTTCTTGCATAACAGCAGTGTGTCTGTGTGGCTGCCATGGGATGCTTCCTGTGGGACGTCCTTTTTTTCTTTTCTTTTTTAAGAGTTGCATAAGAATGGAAATCTACACCAAGCTGGCAGGACTCTGCAGCCAACAAGACTTTCACATTCTACTAGCATCTTTCCTGCAAAATCCACATGCTCTTGGGGGAACATACGGGGAAAGGCCCAGAAGGGATGTGATTAACCCCTCGGTTAAGCCAGGACTGCCCTTGCTGCAGTTAACTAATATTATCCATAGACCTTTACTGGCATATCATCAGTCGTAAGGTATATAAAACATTGTTTCATCAGTTAACTAGTAAACAGCGAGATCTCTCATGCCTGTAAGCAGAAATAAAATACTTTTAAAGAGGAGATCCAGCAACTCATCACTGTAATGTGATGACCTTTGTCACGACACTGGAGGTACAACACTGAGATACTGGCTGGTCATTCTGGCCCTGAAGTATGAATTGATGACAGTATGCTGGCAGTAGGAGGAGCTACATAATGGTTCAAAACTGGGGAACGGTGGGCTACAAATGGAACTGAAGGATCATCTAATTTTAAGCAGGAGCTGTGGTTCAGGAGTACCTGGAGCTGTGGTTCAGGGGTAGAGCTTCTCACCCCAGAAGTCCCAGGGTCCAGTTCTTGGTATCTCCAGTTAAAGGATTGTGGGCACTAGGTGTTGAGCAAATTACCTGTGACCGTGGAGAGGTACTGACAGATAGAGTAGGTGAAGCTGAGACTAGAAGGAGTCTTGGTAAAACGCAGCTTCATACGGTCCCTGTTTGGGAAAAGACCCCTGGTTTGTCTCTATGTACATCTTTATTGCCACTGGCGGCCCTAAATGGGGACACACCGTCATGTTAGCAGATGCATCCATCAAGTTCAGTGGGGCTGCATATCCAGTCCAGACATCTCCCACCGTGTATGGGAAGGAACGTGCAAAGGCTGTTTCTTGCATAACAGCAGTATGTCTGTGTGGCTGCCGTGGGATGCTTCCTGTGGGACGTCCCCCTTTTTTTTTTTAAAGAGTTGCATAAGAATGGAAATATACACCAAGCTGGCAGGACTCAGCAGCCAACAAGACTTTCACATCCTACTAGCATCTTTCCTGCAAAATCCACATGGATCCCCTTCCCCATCCATTGTATAACATTTTCCATGAGCGGTGTGTGTGTACATGTGTAGCTCTGCAGAAACTATGCTAGAGCACTCTCTTGTTGGAAGAAAAGCATTTACAGTGGAGCTGCCCCTAAGCTGTAAGGGGGGCTGCCTGGGATTTTTTTCTGCAGAAGGCAAAGTTAAAACTCCCAGCATATCGAGAAGGAATAGGCAGGCCAGCTCAAGGGCATTTGTAGACAGGTCCCTCTCTTGCCAAAGGAAGAAGGGGCTGGACAATTCTTTCAGGGGCAGGTCCCGGCAGCCGAGTCCCTAAGCACTCAAGCAAGTCCTCCCCTGCATGTTTCTGGCTAATCAATCCCAGCCTTTGGGCTTCCTCCAAGCCCAGCAAAACAGTCTACAGCCTGGACTACTCACCGCGTCCAATCCCGCCATCTGGTTTCAATGACTGAACAATTGGGGGGTATGGAGGGGGGAGGGTGCAGGATGCTTTTGTGGTTTGGGCTGCTCTGAAGCCTGCCTGGTTTCCCAGAATCCTCCACTCCTCTTGGAGAGTGCCACTCCCTGCCGTGTTAAGAAGAAACTAGCAATGAGCACTTCACAGTGACTGGTAAGTATCTGCATGTCCTCCCCCTTCATAGGTGTGTCTGAGATCCACATGGTCAGAAGGAGCTAGGAGCCTCTGCCTCACTGTGAGGTGGATGTCTGGCCCCCTTGAGAACCATGATGCACCCAGTGGCTGACTACTAAAAACGAATGGGACAGGTCCTGTTTGGAAGCAGAACCCTGCAGATGTGACTGTGCTGGTTGTGATGACTTAGTAGTGAGAGGGAAAACAGTCTGGCCATGCTCAGAGATACTTTCTTACAGCTGCATGTGTTCCAAGGCAGAGGCTAGGCAGGTTTCCAGACTGAATCTGGCTGCAGTAGCAAGCAGATGTGGGGGGGAAATACAAATGCTAAAGGTGTTGTGGTACACATAGTGGCTTGGTGTGAATCGCATTCCTGTGGCACGGATCCCGGATTCCCACGGACATGCGAAACTGCCTTCTACTGAGTCGGCCCATTGGTCTACCAGGGACAGTCTTGTCTACTCTGCCTGGCAGTGGCTCTACAGGGACTCCGTCTGAGGTTTTTCACATTATCTGCTAACTGAACCTTTATAACTTCAACTTTTTATTACTTTATAGTGATTTGTAGATTCAGACTGCTGGGTTTACAAATGTGCTAGCAATCAAACATGCTGCGGTTCATGTAGCTCAGTTGCACAATTCACTAAAATGTGTGTGAAATGGACTATCTGACTTGTGCTGTTCAGCTGCAAGGGTTATATGTGGTTGCTCCATAAAATATGAATCGGCTTTTGAAAAGTACGCAGACGGAGAGTGATTTCAGCAAAGCGTACTTTATTCGATCAGGAACAAGACAGCTTTTGCCGGCTCGCAGGCCGGCTTATATTCCCCGTGAAACCGCCACCCATAACCCCCCCCTTCCCAATAGGTTATTTACAGGGGCCGAGAGTTCCATAGGCTCACGGCCGGGACCTAGCCTAGCCCCCTGATTGGTGCGGGCTAGGATCCGCATAGTCTATTGTCTCCAAGAGCGAAGCTCGACGTTTGTGCTTGACCGTGTGGAGCCCTAGCCGGCCACGCGGTCTGACTGCATATATTACAGCTTTTGAAAATTACAGAGACTGGCCGGGAAATGTTTTATAGTGGTAGCTCAAAAGAGGGAGGCCAATGACCTCTCTCAATGTGTGGCCCAACATCCCCCAAAAGGGGGAAGCAATGTCCCTCTTCCCTCTTCTGAAGGCAAGCCCCAGGGTTACGTGAAACAGGGCATCCGTTACCGATGTATTTATTTATTGTATTTTATTTACATTATTTATAGTCCACCTTTCTCATAGGGGTTCAAGGCTGCTTACACAGTGTGAGTCAATGCAATCAACACAATCAACACGATGGGACATTCCATACACAATGAAATAGAATTTGGGCTGTGGAGCCAACCAGAATCTAAAAAACAGAAGCAAAGCAAAGCATGAATGTTAACATGACACAGTCAACAATGCAAGATTACACCACAGAATCCAACCCACAGCGAACTATGCATAGTAGTACAGGCTAAATCCCCCTATAACATATCCAAGTAACTATGTGAAGTCTTTTGTACAATGCTACCCTGTTGCCTACATAGAAAAACCCTCTTGAATAATTACATTTTGCATAGTTTGTGGAAATCCAAGACAGTGGGAGCCTTCCTGACCTCCTCAGGCAGGCAGTTCCACAGTGTTGGGGCCTCAACAGAGAAGGTCCTGTCAACACTTTGTATATGGCAAAATAGTTTCTCACCAGAAGTCATTTCAAGCTGTTTGGTTTCCTGTAGTAAAATACCTGACAAAGGCTGAAGTTCTTCCTAAGAACAGTTATTATCAGGATTTGTTATATTTCTGATTTTCAGTGTTTGATGTCTCCTTCTAAATGGAATGTATTAATGTTGGTATGTTTTTGGGATATTGAGGGGTTGTAGTTGCCACTTAATGCAGCTAGAGGTTATAAGTCTGTTATTGCTGTACTGTTGAAACTTTTATAATAATAAAAACACTTATATTTTTAAAAAGAGAGAGAAAGAAGGCCCTGTATATGAGCAGTTGTGATTTTGCCCATTTGCAGGTTGGCACCTGAAGAAGGCCTTCGGAGGCCCCAGTCACACCCTGCGGCGCGGCAAAGAAGCGGCGCGGCGTGATCACACCAGCAATCGCTAGGCACCGTTTCCATGGCAAACGGGATGGATTTTTTTTTTTAAACTGAAGTTTGTGCATACGCATGACTGAGCAATCGTATCTGCACATCTGAAGGTGGGTGGTGGGCTTACCAGAGAGGGCGACAGACGCTTCCGGACCCCAACAGAGCTCCGAGGCATAGCCAATGGAGGGGGAGGGGGGCCCCCTCATCACAGCCGCTCTAACCGCCTGCGTGACAGTGGCCATAGCGACCCTCCAGAGGCGGCAAGCCTGGCTACAGTGGGAGGGGGGCTCTTTGTGCACATGCGCCGTTGGGCGCTTGTGCGCCTCCTGTGGAGACTTGGGAAAAAAACCTGTTCGCGACGGGACATGGGCGGGTGCTGGATGCCGCGGGATTCCACCGGAAACACGATCAGGCGCCCGCCTTTGCCCTGCGGTTTCTGGAAACTAGTACCTCGGAGATACTAGTTTTTTACCCCACATCTTCGGCGGGAAGCCTCAGGTTCAGCACGGGAGCTCTATGCTTCCCAGATGTGGTGGTGTGATCGCGCCCGGAAAATCCGCCTATATTCCGTCTCTGTAGCGTGGCTAATGTTCCGTGTGACCGCAGCCTTGGATGAGCAAAGCTGTCATGAAAGAGCAAGGAAGGAGCTATGAGGGTCCAAGGCCATGATGGGCTTTATAGGGGATAGCCAATACTTTAAATTGAGCCCAGTAACTGATGGGCAGCCAGTGGAATGACTCCATCTAGCTCCCGATGCTAGCCAAGCTGCAGCATTTTGCACTAACCGGAGTTTCCAAATTAACCAACGTACAGCGCATCACAATGATCTAGCCCTGATGTCACCATTGCATGGGTCCAGGTGGCCAAATTAGCCTTCTCAAGGCAAGGGGCCATTTTTTGAGAGAGGCTGAACTGGAAGGAAACCTTTTTTTTTGCTTCCTTCTGATGCTGAGTGGGAAGGAAGCCCTTTTCGCAACTGCATTAACTTATCCCTTCTGCAGTAATGTTGGATCCATCACAACTCCAGGGCTCTTAACTGAGTCAGTAAGGGCCAGCCTAACCCCATCGAAAATGGGGAGCATAATGTCCTTCAAGACCTCTGCCTTCCTAACCACCATTTAGGGTTGCCAGGTCCTTCCAAGGCCCCAGAGGAGGACTTTGGGGGGGCGTTCCAGGAGGGGGATGGGACAGCCCCAACGTGATGACATCATGCAGAAGTGACGTCATCGTGTTGGGAACTGGCGCCTGAGCTCCAAGCTGTGAATTCGTGGCTTGGACTGCAGGTGCACTCCTCCCCCTGCCTGCTTCTTCCCCAAAGCATTTAAAGGATCCCTTTAAAGCGGAGGGGCCATGCGTGGGTTCACTCTAAGCTGCGAATTCACAGCTTGGAGTGCATGTGGGGCCCCCCTTCTTCTTTTCAAAAGCGGCAGACTGGAGCCTCCAAAACCAGAGGAACCTCTGCCGGGTCCTGGGTGATGGCAACCCTTCCACCATTCCTTTTGTCTTCCCAGGGTTTAGTTTCAGGTTTGTTCATTCTTAGCCATTTAACCACAGCAGCCAGACAGCGGTTTAGGACCTCTACTGTATCACCAGGAGATTTGAACAAGGATATATATATATAACTGTGTATCTGTGTTATCATCAGCATATCGATAACAGCCAGCCCCCAGACTATGAATGATTTGGCCTAAGTGCTTTCCATAAAGATTGAAGAGCATGGGCGATAGGAATATGCCCTGTGGGACCCCGCAGGATAGGTCCCCCGCAGATGATGAACATATGAAGCTGTCTTGTAATGAGAAGGCCATTGGTCTTTCTGACTTAATGTTGCCTGCTTTGACTGGCCGTGGCTTCCAGGATCTCAGGGGCTTGAACCCGGGACTTTCTGTATACAGAGCAGATGCTCTACCACTGAGCTACAGCCCCTCCCCGACTTGGCAGTCCTTTAGCAAGTAAATGAACTTAATTACAACTGGCTTCCCTTTCATGGTACATACTGAGTCTGCTACTAGGGATGGGCTGCCCCCACCTTCCCTAATGGTAGGGCAGCCTTTGGCTGCGCCTGATTTCCAGGGAAGTTCTCTGCAACGCAGGCACATTTCTGGAGGAAAAAAGAGGCTTCAAAGGTGTCTTCTTGGTACGGAGAGTTCCCTGCTTTGCTTTGATGACAAAGAGGCTCACAGATATCCGCCCCATGGAGAGGACAAGACAGGATGTCATGGCTGCCCTGGACAGTGAGGATATAAGGGGAAAAATTCATGAAAATAGCTAAACCATTAACATATAATAACTAGAAATTTATTATATCAAATCACTTAAAGCAAACTCTCAAGTGCACCCACCAAAGTCACCTAAGTGCTAATTGAAGAATTATATAACTAATATTCTAGAAACTCTCATCAGATCACTGAACAATAAATAATACACAATGAAACAAAAAGTTCCCTGTACATAGAATAACAAACTTGCACTGTTTTTTTAAGATGTAGTCTGGTTACGGCTTATTCAATGGTGAATACTTAGCTTCACAGTTCTACGGAGAACTGAAAAATGCGAACCCTTTAATGAGCCCTAACTGGACTATGTCTTAAAAAAACAATGCAAGTTTGTTATTCTATTTCCCTTGAACTTTTTGTTTCCTTATATGATGACTAAATGTTCATAAGATATATTGTTCAGTGACTTGATGAGAGTTTCCTGCTCTTATATCTAACTCTCATATCCGTGTTTCTCTTTTGCTTTTTGTGCTGGACAGTGAAGAGGCATGAGTTCACGTTAGTTTCCATTGCTAGCACCATCCAAGAGCTAAAAGGAATAAGAAATAAAAATCAATGAAGCAGCATCAATAAAATGCATTAAACCCCATTTGAAGATCTGTAATGCAGTTCATTTACCAAGCTTTTGTAGCCTGTATATATAAAGGTGCTCCTTAAGTAACTTCTTCTGTCTTAAATTGTAGGGCAGATCCTCCTTGGGGGCCACAAAGTACGGGGGAAATGTGAAATTCCCCCGAGGGGCTGGACCTAGCAGGTAGACCCAGACACACCTTACAATATGCATTTCTTTAAATATCTCCAGAGAAGGAAGGAAACCAGACAGAGAAAGCAGTTGGGCCTTTGGATGACCAAAGATGAAAGGGATTGCTAAAGAAAGACAGGAAGTTGGCAGAGAAGCAAAATGAGTTATTTGAATCTGGGTTCACTGTGGAAAGTGTGGAGCATGTATCTGAGCCAAAGCTACAATTTTCAGGGAGGTTTTCAGGTATGATAGGGTCACCAACTTCCAGGTGGTGACAGGACATCTCCCAGGATTACAACTGATCCCCAGGCTACAGAGATCTGTTCCCCTGGAGAAAATGGCCACTGTGAAAGGTGGAC
>NW_015169851.1:40789-48605 GCF_001447785.1 Gekko japonicus | reverse complement strand
CTTCTCCAGTGAGTGCTCCCTTCTCATTTGGTGGCCAAAGTATTTGAGCTTCAGTTTCATTATCTGGCCTTCCATGGAACACTCAGGGTTGATTACTTTTAGGATTGACTGATTTGATCTTCTTGCAGCCCAAGGGACTCTCAAGAGTCTTCTCCAGCACCATAGTTCAAAAGAATCTATTCTTTGGCGCTCGGCCTTCCTTATAGTCCAACTCTCGTATTTGCATAGTCCCACCTTTTAATCTACATAGACCCCTTCTTGGTTCTCTTTCTCAGTCATGCTACAGTGTGTCCAAGGGACTCTCAAGAGTCTTCTCCAGCACCATAGTTCAAAAGAATCTATTCTTCGGCGCTCGGCCTTCCTTATAGTCCAACTCTCGTATTTGCATAGTCCCACCTTTTAATCTACATAGACCCCTTCTTGGTTCTCTTTCTCAGTCATGCTACAGTGTGGTGTAATGTGTGCCTGTGATGAAGATTCTTCATGAGCAAAAGACTTGATTTCTTTCACACCCCAGAGAAAGGACAATAACCCTAAGCGATTTATGAATTACTCTGAATGTATCACAGCTGTTGCTGATTCTGTTGCTTGGTGGGAATACCACTCTATCCACCCGTTTCAGAGAGACTGTGTCATAATTATAAACAATAGTTCTGCAGAAGAAACTTGATACGCTGTGTTCCCTCCTGGTTCTTGGATGCCAATTTTAAAGAATGATCAATAAAAGCAGGGCTTTTTTTTCTGGAAAAAGAGGTGCCGGAACTCTCAAGAGGGAAATGAAGTTTTCAATCTGTACACTGAAAACTCTTGCACTTTTAAGCATTTGAAAAAGAGTTTTGTCAAAGAGGTTTCGGAACTCCGTTCCGGTGCGTTCCCCCAGGAAAAAAGTCCTGAATAAAAGTACTCACTGTAGAAAATGTACACGAATGTGCACACCTAATACCGTCCTGAATCTACTAATTGTCACGGACTGAAATGGGAGAGATCACCACCCACCCAGGGCATGGTTTGAACAAAGCGAATCCAAATTTCATTGCCCCCTGAGGGGACATTCCAAATGTTCATCTTGATAATAGCAAAGAAGTCAGAGCCATAACAGCAGTAGAATGCTTCAGAACTATAAAACTATACATTAGTGACATGATTGAGGTTTATAAGATTATGCATGGGAAAGAACAGGTAGAGAAAGAGGTACTTTTCACCCTTTCTCACAATACAAGAACTCATGGGCACTCCATGAAATTGCTGAGCGGTCGGGCTAGAACGGATAAAAGGAAGTACTTCTTCACCCAAAGAGTGATTAACACATGGAATTCACTGCCACAGGAAGTGGTGGAGGCTACAAGCATGGACGGCTTCAAAAGAGAATTAGATAGGCATATGGAGCAGAGGTCCATCAGTGGCTATTAGCCACAAGGTATAGATAGGGGCTCTGGGGCAAGTGATGCTCTGTCTTCTTGGTGCTTGGGGGGGGGGGTCAACAGTGGGAGGGCTTCTAATGTCCTGGCCCCACTGGTGGACCTCCTGATGGCACCTGGTATTTTTGGCCACTGTGTGACACAGAGTGTTGGACTAGATGGGCCTTTGGCCTGATCCAACATTGGCGTCTCTTATGTTCTTATAGCACTTTAAGGGCCATATGAACACCTATTGCCTCAGACTATATAATTCCTTGAGCTTGATTCCACCTGTACTAGAGATTTATGCTATGATAGGTAAGCAGAATAGTTGTTCAGTTGTACATTAATTAATGATTTTTGCTGCTGATTTCCTTAAATCATGACAGAGTTTTCTAAAATAATACGTATTTTTCTAAAAGAATTCATATAAAAGATTTTTTTCAGGTTGTAGGTTCCTAAGATCTTTAATTTTTAATCTTCATTTTAGAAAAAATTATTCCAAATGAATTGTATTGATTATATATGTTTTATGAATGATTTTTATTATATGTGTATTTTCCTTGATTAATATAGATCCCCTGATGAAGCCACAGGCAAAATGTATTGGGATTAGAAAATAATAATAAAGGATTTAATCAACACTTTGATTTCCTTTTTTGCATCTTGATAATAGGCAGAACTTGCTCTTGTTCGGCAGGTATAACAGAATATTCTGAAAACTGGAAGCCGCCATGGCTCTGACGAGCGCTTTCAGGGCTGTTACCAACAAACCTGGACTGGTCATCTGGAGAATTGAGGTGAGGCAAGGCAGTTTTCTCAATGTTAAGTGGGAATCTGCCAGCCATCAGGTGAAAGAACCATCTTCCATTCGCAGATAACCCTGTTTTGAACATATTGCTTACTAGTTAAGTTTCTGTAGTAGCAGAACAAAATTGGAGTCCAGTAGAATCTTAAAGACTTACAAGATTTTCCAGGATATAAACTTCCGTGAGTCAAAGCAGGGTATAAGCTTTCATGAGTCACTTTGTCAGATACCCATACCTGACAAAGCGAGTTTAGACTCGCAAAAGTATATACCGTACCTTGGACTCCATTCTTGTTCTCTTGTTAGTTAGACAGGGTTGCCTCCTTTACTTCTGGCAAGACTCATGTGCCTTTAAAGAGCTGTGTGGTATGCCAGTGTCCAACAGGTAAAAATATCCCCATCCTTGCATCTTTATTGCTTGCAAAGACATTTGCAAAGACATTACCATTCTTGCAAAGACATTTACTTCTTTACCCAAAGATTAATTAATGTAGAATTCACTGCTGCAGGAAGTGGTGGCAGTTAGAAACACAGAAAGCTTAAAGAGGGGATTAGATCAACATATCGAGCAGAGGTCCATCAGTGGCTATTAGCCACAACATATATGGAACACGATTTCTGGGGCACTGATGCTCTGTATTCTTGGCGCTTGTGGGGGCAACAGTGGGAGGCCTTCTGGAGTTCTGGCCCCACTGGTGGACCTTCTGATGGTACCTGGGTTTTGGCCACTGTGTGACACAGAGTGTTGGACTGGATGGGCTATTGGCTTGATTCAACATGGCTTATGTGCTTATGTTATGTTCTTAAATACCTACAGAATTTCTGCCTGTCAGACATTCCTGAGTAAATTTTTGCATGCTCTAGTAACATGTTGACAAGTTCTGTAATGCATTATTTACATGGGACACTAACATTATAAGAACTGTGCCATTTCAGTGAGCTTCTGGCCTAAATTCAAAGTGTTGGTATGAATGTTAAAAACCCTAAAACTTCTTATGTTTGGGATATGAGTATTACCCTCATATGTTCCCACTCCCAATGAGCTGAGACTGCAAATCAGGACTTTCTTCAAGTGCCATCACTCTGTGAATTAAAACGGAAAACGTACATACACTGTACAGCAATTGAAAGTCAACCTTCCCTCATCCATGACTTCAGAAACAAAACGTGTATGTAAGTGCCATCAAGCCTCAGCTGACTTAGGGCCAGGGCTATTTTTGGGCAGGAACGCACAGGAACGGAGTTCCGCCTGGCTCCTGAGTTGCCCCAGCAGGAACTCACTAGCATAATAGGCCACACCCAACAGCAGAAACTCATTAGGATTGGCTACATTAGGGGTGTGTGGCCTAACATGCAAAGGAGTTCCTCCTACAAAAAAAGCCCTGGGTTTTGACAACAAACAAGGTAAACAGAATAAGAAGCAAAAGGTGGGTGTGGCTGGATGACCACACTTCTGGCAACATGGGGGTGTGGCCTAATATGCTAATGAGCTATGTTGTCAGGGTGTGGCCTAATATGCTAATGGTTTTCTGCTTTGGGTGTGGTCTATTATGCTAATGAGTTCCTGCTGTTCTGCTGTTGGGTGTGGCCTGTTATGCTAATGAGCTCCTGCTGAGCTTTTTCTACAAAAAAAAGCCCTGCTTAGGGCAACACCAGCAAGGGACTCCCAAGGCAAGTGAGAAGTAGAGATGGTATACCATTGCCTTCCTCTTCCTTGGTGGTCTCCCATCCAAGTACTGACCCTGCTTAGCTTCCAAGATTTGATGGGATTGGGCTATAATACCATACCACCCTCCCTCCCAGAAACACAATACAGGAAAATTTAAAACTGCATTTCAATCTCTCAAATAATGTTGCGAAAGGAGCTGAAAAGTGCTTTAAGTGGCACATGGGAATTTGGTCTAATGTTAATGCACATTAGGAATAGAGCTGTATTGGTGGCGGACCCTGTTCCCTGAAATTACTCCTAGATCTGTTCAACATACTCTTTTAAAAGGGTCATATAAACACTTTTTAATGGTCATGGTTATGATTAGCTGCCATAACTAATGTAGGTGCTGTTTTTACGATTTCATGCACCATATTCTAAAAATTGTTGTGAACAGTTTCGGAGAAGTGACATAAGTGGATACACTTATGCACACACATATAGACACAGCAATTCTACCAATAGGTTCTTTGAGTTATTTAGATGTCCAATACCAGAGTTTGCAGAAGAAATTAAAAATATGTTTGCATTACCATGTTCAGCACCTCATGGCTTGGCTAAGAGTGTTGACTTCTACAAGGTAGATAATGTTTAGCAGGCAAGTTAATGCAACCACATCATCCATCTTCCGTGCATAATATCCCCGTCGTACTGTCTTCTTGTCTGCTTCACTGAGGGACATGGTGAGAGAAGGATGATGAAATTACTCAAACCATCAAGTACACTTCGAACTTAGCAACGTGTTTGTTTCTTCTTCCCAGAAAATGGATCTAGTGCCATTGCCCGCGAATGCCTACGGCAGCTTCTACGAGGGTGACTGTTACGTCCTCCTCTCGGTAAGGGCACTGAGGGTTGGGTCAAGGGTGGCACTGGAGATCTCCTCTTCTTCTATTCACTGGGCTTATCCAGCATTGCCCAGGTTCATGCTGGGGATGACTTTAGAAAAGGGAAAGAAACCAATTCCTGGAAGAGAGGTCCATCAATGACTATTAGCCATAATGACTGGAACATTTTCAGAGGCAGTTAAGCTCTAAATACCAGTTGTTGGAAGGGCCTTGGCCTCTGTGCCCTGCTTGTAGACCCCTTAGGGCAGTGATGGCGAACCTTTTAGAGACCGAGTGCCCAAACTGTGACCCAAAACCCACTTATTTATTGCAAAGTGCCAACACGGCAATTTAACCTGAATACTGAGGTTTTACTTTAGAAAAAAACAACTCTAATTTAAGATGATCCTAACAAAGTAAGGTAAGCAATCCCAAATGCTCTGTGGGCCGGAGGCAAAAAATCTATGAGCTGGCTCACCCTAACTCATCTTAGAGGGAACACTGATGGTCTGGGCCTGGCTGGGGTGATGGCACGCGTGCCCACAGAGAGGGCTCTGAGTGCCACCTCCGGCACCCGTGCCATAGGTTCGCCACCACTGCCTTAGGGCATCTGGTCGGCTTAGAGACGTTAGACTGGAAAAGTTCCAGGAGTGCTAAGCAAGGAGAAAGCACAGGTTAGGAATGACTCAAAAACATTTTTGCACAGAAGTTTTGAAGGCAGGGGGGGGGATCTGTCCCAAACCACTGCACAGCGGCTAGGATTCTGGGGCTCCGGGCGAGGCACATTATTGCCCATCCATTCACCCCACACGTTCACCCACACTATACACTTTGAGATTAGTTCAAAATAATGTCCAATAATGTCCATAATTTAACTGCACTTCTGATCTTCCTCCCTTCTGCCTAGGGTTGCCAGCTCTGGCCAGGGAACACCTGGAGATTTTGGCGGGTAGACCCTGGGGAGGGAAGGGTTCGGGGGGGTAGAATGCCATAGAGTTCTACCTTCCAAAGCAGCCATTTTCCCCAGGGGAACTGATCTCGGTCACCTGGAGACCAGTTGTAATTCCAGATCTCCAGCCACCACTTGGAGGCTGGTGACCCTACAAGTCTGCCCCTATAAGATTTCAAACAAACACATTGGTTCGTATCCAGCCACACAGTTCTGAAGACTTCAGGGCACTTACATGTAATTTTCACTGATTTCCTGTGGTGTAGACTCCCTTTTGCTCCCCTATTCTGTTCCTGAGAGTTTGCTGACCCCCGAGGAACAAAACTGGTGGAGGGGATGAGTGGCCAGTGGTCGGAGAGGGCTGCAGTTGGAGGGGGAAGTTAGTAAGTTCCACCCACAAGGTCCATTTCACAAGCAGACCTCTTGGGATGCAAGCCACTGTTTTTATGATATCAGCGTATTTACATGAGTGTAAATAAAGGTAAATACATTATTTCAAAGCCTCTTGTGCAACAACAACAACAACAAAAGATGTTGAGAAATGGCATTGGTGTCTCAGTGACCTGAAGCTGATTCCGGGGCTGCCTTCAGGCCTAGTTGCTGCCCTCTCTGCTCTTTGTGGTACCCTTGGCTGCAGTGGCTCAGAGGTTAAGACACTGAGCTACTGAGCTGCAGACCGGAAGATCAGTAGCTCGGCAGTTTGAGACCCTAGTGCCATGTGACGGAGCGAGCTTCCGTCTCTGGCCCCAGATCCTGCCAACCTAACAGTTTGAAAGCAAGGAATTGCAAGTAGATAAACAGGTACCACTTTGGTGGGAAGGTAACAGCGTTCTGTGTGCCACAGCATTTAGTCACATGACCATGGAAAAGTCTTCGGACAGTGCTGCTCTTTGGCTTGGAAATAGAGATGAGCACCGCCCCCTAGAGTTGGATTCGACTGGCTTTCGAGCAAGGGAACCTTTACTTTTACCTTACTGGCACCTGTAGTGGTCGGGAAGAGTCACTGCAGGGCCTACTACCAGGCTGCTGCTCCAACCAAGGAGAGAGTTGCACTCATGAACTTACTATAACAGCAGTAGCAGACAGTAGAAACTTGTGAAAGCTGCCCCATTGGGGCGAACCTACAGACCTTGGGGCAGCTACCCTATCTCTTACCTTGCCCTGCATCAGTTTGATCTCCGTATATCTTTATTTCTCTCTGTGACCTTTGTCCATCTATCATGCAGACTCGCAAATCAGGGAACACCCTGTCCTATGATGTCCACTACTGGATCGGGAAAAGTTCCTCAAAAGATGAGCAGGGCTGTGCTGCCATCTACACCACCCAACTGGATGACTACCTTGGTGGGGTCCCCGTGCAGCACCGTGAAGTGCAGAGCCATGAGTCTGAGCTTTTCAAGGGCTACTTCAAGCAAGGCATCATGTAAGTAGGTGGGGTTGACACTTCTCGGTCTGTAGACTTTTAAAGAAGGGTTTATTTTTATTTTTCATACTTATGTGCATGTGAGTGTGTGTGCACCTGGAAGTCATGGCGATCTCTGGTGACTGACTGTGTGCACCTGAAAGTCGTGGTGACCTCTGGTCACTGATTGTGTGCACCTGAAAGTCATGGCGATCTCTGGTGACTGACCACTACTGGGGGCCTGGAGGATATTCAGAGAGGTGGCTGAATAAAGCCTGCCCCCGCCTCCTGACTGCTGGTATTCCAAGAAGGTCTCTCATCCAAGTACTTGCCAGAGTTGACCCTGCTTAGCTTCTGAGATCTGACGAGATCAGGCTTACCTGGGGTATCCAGGCCAGGGCGGCCTGTAGACTTTTCTTGGGGAACAAAAAGGGGTGCCATTTCATATTTTGGGGTGGAGTGAAGGTCCCTAGCAAGTTGAAAGGCCCACTTTGCATATATCAAATAAATTGTGTGTGGTGGGGAATACAGTTTAAGAACACTTGTGGTTAGGGATCATTTCCTGTGGGAGCGCACAGGAGCAGAGCTCCGGCAGTAAGGAGCCCAGGGGGCAGGCACATGCAACAAGCCCCACCCCCTGCTCCCAGCAGCCCTCAGTTGGGCCATGAGAAGCAAGAAGCAGCCAGGTAAGTTGCAGAGCTCCCCCCTCAGCCCGCCTTCATGCACAA
>NW_015169851.1:38310-40630 GCF_001447785.1 Gekko japonicus | reverse complement strand
ATAGCTAGCAATCCAAAACAGTCCAGTGGAGCCTGAATGGTGGGTGTTGCCTTCTGACACACTTCTGGTGATGTCAGGGGGTTTGGTGTATGCAAATAAGTTATGCTAAGTTATGCTAATGAGCTCCTGACGCTCTTTTTCTACTAAATGACCCCTGCTTGTGGTCATTACATTTTAATATCATATAATAATATCAAATAATTATCAATGGGGGTCAGTTATTCTTCTTTTCTTTTTCTTTTTTTTAAACAGAAAAGGTAACCTGAAAACAGTTCCCTCAGGGTAGAAAGTTTGTCAGTCACTAGTTCAGAACAATAATCATTCAGTTCAGACATTATACAAAAACCATGGTTTAATTAATTAAATGATGGTTAGTGAGATTATTTGAATGCCACGCCAATAACTATGGTTAGTTAGGGTTCACCAAACCATGGCGTGATCATTACTAGTCAGTTTTAACTGCAGTTTCATGTGATGTGTGAATATGAACATCCCACCTTAATCCTGGCTTGTTCCTAAGCAACAGCCTCCCTTGGTACCGAGCAAAGGCAATGAGAACCAAAACTACGCATCGTGTTTTACACAAGTCTGTCCCAGGGGCCTGCAGCTGTACTGGACTGTAAGTTCCCAGTGGCAACTCCTGTGTAAAAGTGCAGTAGGGGCGTGATTTGGATCAAGACTGCAGTGCCGGGGGAGGAGGGACTCCTGACTTCCTCTCCGCATCATTTTTGGTAGCTAGCGCATACCAGAAGCTGCATGGGCATTATTTGCCCCATTGGGAAGACAACCTCTGAAGGGACAAATAATACCTCCCATGGCTACCAAGTCATTTTGGCTGTCAAGAATAGTGAGGGGACCAAGCAAATTGAGACAAAATATTGCTCAAGCTTTCAAGCTCACTAGGACTTGTTATTGGGCTGGTAGTTACAAGATTCCAGATCCTCAGAGTCTGTCACAAAGAATACATTTCTTCAGGGAATGCCGTTGTGCTGCTAAAACGTGCCTTGGGTGGGGTGGCTGAGGGCATTAGTTGGACATTGCCTAGTGCCTCCAGTAGATTGGAACAGAGAGTCATGGGGCCTTTCTGCATTCAGTCTTTACTCCCGATTTTCCTAGAACTCGAGGCAGTATGCCTTTGATTTGAATCATTTCCTTTCATTCTCCGTATGTAATTATTCTTTGGCACTTTGTGCCAGAAACTCAAGACTCTGCTGATTATGCTTTCTGCATACTCGTGGAAGAAAGTGCGTTTTGAGCCCTGGTTGCTCTTATCCTTTGGAGAAGGAATAACCAAGGTGCCAACATGATACTTCTCCCTTCCCTTCAATGCCCCGAGTTCTCTCTTCCTTTCCACAGAGCCCTGGCTGGTGGGAGGAATTCTTCCAGGAAAATTGGAATGACATTGAGTGGATGAGGCATTTCAGTGTTAACGGCAATGTTTGCTAACATTATGTAATGGGAATAACTCAGGGATAATATACAATTATCAACGCTTAGTATCAAATCAAAATGCAAACCATCAATCCATGGATCTGTTTTTGTTTTGAGGGAAATGTTTGTGATTGAAGTCTGTTTGGCTTAGAAGTGCTTCTTGAAACACTGGTTTTTCCAGTAGCTCTCCCATTCTCCAAACCACTGCAGACTGAACAAATGTAAATGTTCAGCAATTGCCCATGAGCAGGGCTTTTTTGTTATTTTTTTTAAAAAAGAGGTGCTGTAATGCTCAAGTGGGAAATTAAATTTTCAATCTGTATACTGAAAATTCATGCACTTTTAAACATTTTAAAAAGAATTTTGTCAAAGAGGTTCCAGAACTCTGTTCCAGTGCGTTCCCCCATAAAAAAAAGCCCTGCCTGTAAGGAAACCTGTTATCGTGTAAATTGGCTGCGTAACATAAACCAAAGAGAAAGAGGCTGAAACCGGGGATATTCGCAGAAACAATTCTACTTTAAATAGTAGTATTGATTTCAAAACGGAGCAGAACAAAGGTTCATGGCAAAAGCACTTTTAGGAAGTGCAGGGCAACAGTGTGTTGGAAGCGGTCTGAGTGCTGATTCCCCTAAAATAAATGCAGAACCAAGAAGAAGCCCTGACACAAGTGGCAGTAAAAGTGGGAGGGAATGCCGAACAGAAGATTGAGATGCACTCAGAAACCAAGGGAAAAGACAGGTGTAGATAGGGCCAGGATTAGGGAACCACAGCTCTGCACAAAAGCTCCTTGGATGGACCTGGGCCACGAGACTTGGGGACACAGTTGGAGGGGCATGTCAGACCCTGCCCAGCTCAGGATCTTGGGGAGGTGGTGGCCTACACAGCAGAA